>NC_134701.1:216056100-216356100 GCF_043290135.1 Rhipicephalus microplus | reverse complement strand
AAGGCTACCCGGCTATCAAAAGGTGCAGTGGAATAAGCGTTTATATTATAACATTACGTTGGTTTGGGTGAGATATCTAGCATAGAACAAAGAGAAAGAAAGGAAGCAAAAAGTAACATAGACAAAGAGACAGACATGCGAAGGAAAGAAGGAAAGAGAGAAGAAAACACTAGGAAGAATAAGATAGAGAGGCAGCATATCATAGTCACGCATAGTATAGCATATAGCAAAGTGATGAAAAGAAAAAAAAAAGAGGGTGAAGAAGAGGAGGAAAAGTAGAAAAAAAAAAGCTTCGCATAGCTGTTTATACTCTAGTGTGACGAAGACTGTGAAAGGGCAGTGAGGTGTAGGAAGACTGATGTGAGGGTGAAGATGGCGAAAAAGAGGAGAAAAAGACCGAAAGTGTCGTTGTATTCACAGACTTAGCTTCGCAACTGGTACGTAGTTGCCGCTATTTTTGCTGTCATTGAGTTCCAGATATAACGTATATACACATTCGTGTTGACAGCATTAAAATTCAAGACGCCTGATTGAGTTTGATATCACGTGGGCTATACGCTTGCCTACAGCAGCTATCAGATTTACATACTTGTTTTACGTATAGGCTACGAAAACACGATAGTAGATACAAAGCTGAAGTCTTGTATATATATATATATATATATATATATATATATATATATATATATATATATATATATATATATATATATATATATATATATATATATATATATATATATTTATATAAATATATATATATATATATATATATTTATATATATATATATATATATATATATATATATATATATATATATATATATATATATATATATATATATATATATATATATATATATTCGGAGGTCGTACGTGCGATTTCTGCTCACGGCAAGTTATATTTTCATCCACTTTTTTCTTCTTATTTTCATTACATTGGCTCTAATAACTTCTCCTATACATTCCTTGGCATTATTGTCTGTTCGATCTCATTAATATTGTGTCACAACACGGAAAAATGAGCCCTTAGGCATACACTTCTTTCCCTTATTCAATAACGATGGTGTCGTACTGGGAGACTTGGTGCCGTTATATTGTATACGAGGGACACGTTATGTTGTATGGTCAGCTGCCAGCTCGTAATAAGTTCACGTGCTACGTGACGCCACACAGGCTCGTAAAAGAGTGTTCCACACTCACCGCAATGGTTACAGATGGCGCTGACTGACACTCCCACGTTTAAATTCACACATAAACCCATCAAAGTGGCTGGCGGGATATCCACCATGATAGCTCAGTGGTAGAACATCATGGTGGATATCCATGTTGCTCTACCACTGAGCTATCTGACGAGTTTGAACCTACGACCTCGAATCGAACCTACGACCTCGAATAACATATATATTATTCGAGGTCATAGGTTCGATTCCTGCTCGCGGAAAGTTATTTTTTCACCCACTTTTCTTTCTTCTAATTTACATTACATAGGTTCTAATAACTTTCTCTATACATTCTTTGGCAATATTGTCTGTTAGATCTCGTTATTATGGTGTCAAAACACAGAAAAACGAGCCCGCTCTTAGGTATACAGTTCTTTCTCCCATATATATATAGAGGCTGTTCATCTCTCGTTTTTTCTTTCTGTTTTAAATTTTCACTTCATCTCACTGAGCGGAGTTTTTGTTTGATGGACACACAAGCCGCACTCAATGATTTTTGGTGTAAATTCCCACCTCAGCCGTTTTGCCGGACAGAACACAAGTTGCTTATGGCTTAAAAAAGTGCTTCGCTTTTAATAATATCATTATAGCAGAGTGCCTGACAATAACAAAACCGTTGTAGCAGTCGAAGCACCTTTGTTATACTTTGTGCAGACTTTATCCAGAGAGTATACAAATTTAATACTACAACAACTTACAGCAAGTCTTCTCGACTACTATTAGACAGTGGCGTAGATGTTAACTTGCAGTCTATATTATGGTGTTGACCTCGACGAGGCTCACAGACCGTATGAAGTTTTCACACCACATTGCAGTTTGACAAAATCTTCTCTGATGCCGCTGCAACATGTACCACGGTCTTGAAAACAATAAAATCTGCCGGGACTACACAAGCTAAGACTCGATCATTGGCCACTGCCAGGTATGAAGCGAAGGAAATTCCGTGACAGATCATCATCATTCGTATTGAAATCATCTGTCGTCCATGTGCAGGTGAGATAAACGTGCCAGATGAAGAACTGTCTGCTGATTTCACATGCAGGTACCGGGGCTGCGGGAGACCCGCTCCGATGGCTCACTTGTGCTTCCGGCCTTTGGCCCTAACCAGTTCCGGCCAGAAGTGCACTCGGCGACTTATCGCTGCGTTGCCTCCAATACCGTGGGACTTGTGAAGAGTCGCCTCGCACACGTCCACGGAGGTAAGCGCCATTGTTGCTTGATCGTCCGATTATACAGCTTCGTAAACTATGTTTGTAGGACGCTTCATCGGCAGTGTATGATTCACTTATTAAAATATTATTTATATACTAGTGTTTCTTCGCCTAATATTAATCTTGTTGAGAGGGTACATTCTAATCAAATCGCGTGCCTTGTGTGCTAAGCTTCCATTTCATGATTTGCCTCCAATAAGAAGCCTTCATAATTTTAGCAGTTCGCTAAGTGGAATAAAACTTATAGTCAGCTCAGTAATTGGGCTCAAACTGAATCAACAATATGGTGTTGATATAATGGTGTTTAACCAATATTAGAAGATATTTACTAAAGGTTGTCACCGGTAGCCAATAGCTATACATCATTTACCAACACTTGATTGATTGATTTGTGGGGTTTAACGTCCCAAAACTACCATTTGATTATGAGAGACGCCGTAGTGGAGGGCTCCGGAAATTTTGACCACCTGGGATTCTTTAACGTGCACCCAAATTTGAGTACACGGGCCTACAACATTTCCGCCTCCATCGGAAATGCAGCCGCCGCAGCCGGGAATGGAACCCGCGACCTGCGGGTCAGCAGCCGAGTACCTTAGCCACTAGATCACCGCGGCGGGGCATTTACCAACACTTATTCAAAGTAACTTTGGTTTGTGTGCGCAATAAACACGTTAAATAAAAAAGCCTTCCGAAATATGTTGAGCTATGTAAAAAAAAGTCTGCAATGTCACAAACGTAATCGTCCTTCAAATAAATCGTATGTACAAGGACCAAGAAGGCATTGCTCTGAAGACATACAAGTTTATGGTTACGGATTTGAAAAGCACACCTTTGTAACCTCGCACGTTCCTTCCCTCAGTAGAGCACGAAAGCTCTGGCCAATCACGCCCGTTCGTATGAGCCATCTCTTGAAGCCACAGCTAAACCAGTGTGTATTTGGAGCAAGGAAGGAAGTATATTATTGCTGAAAAGAAAATTACGTGGAAAACATTTTTGGCTTGCTTTTTCGTTCTCACTGTGCAGAGACTACGTACGGCATGTAAAGTTGCGAGTTCTTTAGTGCTGAACTGCAGATTTTCGGACCATAACAAGAAGACCCTCGAGGTGGCGCAAAAGTAAACCGTAAAAGCAGTACCTCAATTTTATTAGCTTCACGAATTGACCTTCAAGATATTTACGAGCTTATAGACAGTGTGACACGAGCGTTTCGGGAAGTGGTTTTTTGGCCTATTTCACCTTTTGTCCATACCCGTGTCGCAAATATAACTTCACTAACGGGCCAAGCCAGAAGAATCATTGGCTAGCCGAGTGATGCGCTTTCATCACCGCACATGTTCGATCTGAGTTTGTTCGAGTGGCACGCGCTGACATAATGAACGTTTCGTAAGCGTCGCATGGTCGCCGGAGCGATCGGTGAACACCGGGGCACAAAAAAAAAAAATGAGCTATGTTCGAAACTGATTTAGTCGAAACGCATGGCCCCACCAATAAGCTCGTTTCCCAATAGGTTCAAGGTTTACGCTATGGTTTGGCAGTAGTGGTTCTCTGGACAAATACAAGTGCACCGCCTTGCAGAACCCAGATATATAGTCATACTTTGTCAGTCATATGGAAGCCAAAGTAGGGTTACAAGTTTTTTTCTTCTTTGCGATCGCTATCTCTTTTTCTGAAGCTAGTATTAAAGTTCTACGTTATACTGCGTTGTGTAGGACGAGTTTGCATATTTACAAAAAGGGAAAGCCACTGGTAAAGATTGATAAGAGCATGTAAATATTGTAAAGAGTTTTGATCGAGAGAACTTTCACTACCATTTCTGGCCCTTATGTTGAGCGTCTGAAAAAAAAAGAAAACCCTTTCGGTATACCTATGTTAAAAACGTAAGTTTCATCCGTGCGAAATCTGTGAAGAAAACAAGGCGCAAGAGATTTTAACAGTGTCCTTTTTAATATTAGTTGAAATGCATGCGTGAAGCTGTTTTTTAAAGCTTTGAACCACCACAGAAACTTTATAAACGTCCTTTCTCTTCGTTAGACTAATACGACTGTGCTCATGTATCAGCGCTATGGCGAAATACGATAGGCAACGCTATGAACACAAGGGAAAACGATAACTGGAGGTCAAGAGCTGTCAACTATAATTTACGGTGGGAATAATTGTAGTTACACATTGTATTGGATACCACTCACATTCACACAGGCAGGCCGTTGCGTTAACTGGATATTGGTGGAACATAAAAGATAGCTAACCGGAGGCTCATCTTCTACTATATGAGTGGTTGAGAATGTGACTACCAGCAAAAATCTATGAATGCGAAGGCTTGTACTGCCATAGAAATGAATAAATGCGTATCATGATTGAGGGCTTCATATACCGCTAATAGTGATTGAGCGTGCGTAAGCGAGTCGTTGATTAAGTTGCATAAAGAAGAAACTGAATGCCCTAACAGTTACTTTTGACGTAGACCACCTCGCTGCCAGAATGATGGGTTGGGATATATCAGGAGCATGCGCAGATAAGCATTCGTTCTTTTGTAGTTTCCGCCGTTTTGCGCTTTTCCAATTTCTGAGAGGCATTTCTGCTGTTCCTACTTCTTTCTACAGCGTCTGTGTTTGCCTTCCCTGTCTCTTTCAGAGTGAACGCCTAACCGATGTGACAGTAACACAGCCATACTTTCAGCATATATTATTTCGCAGTGATTGATTGATTTGTGGGGTTTAACGACTCAAAACCACGATAAGACTATGAGAGACGCCGTAGTGGAGGGCTCCAGAAATTTCGACCACCTATGATTCTTTAACGTGCGCTCAAATCTGAGCACGCGGGCCTGCAATATTTCCGCCTCCATCGGAAATGCAGCCACCGCAGCCGGGATTCGATCCCGCAACCTGCGGGTCAGCAGCTGAGAACCTTAGCCACTAGACCACCTCAGCGGCGCTATTTCGCAGTCTTCCAGCACGTTTGTACGAATTGTTGTAAAACCTATATGCAAAGCTGGAGCCCGAAAGACGTTTTATGCATACACGTGGTTATATTAGATGTGACAGCAGCCATCTTCAGCTCTTCACGCTGAGATTCACAGAGGCTTCAGTGAATTGTTTAAGTTGATGTTGCATTACTCTCCGTGAGCTAATTGACGTTATGAGTTAGCATAGGCTCAGCTCAACATTCAGCAGCTAGGATTTACGTCAATTTGTTGTTATCCTTAGTTAGAAACGTTAAAGGGACATGAAAGTCACACAACAATTTACATATGTAGGGACAATGGGGCGAGTTCGTGCACTTTCATCATTAAGAAATAATAGCGTGACAATAAATGGAACGGGAAAGAAAAGGCAAAAACAGCGCTGATTTGCAACTGAATTTTTTCAAAAGTAAGCGGAATAAACAACATCTTAAAAACCAAAGCAATGGCCAGGAAGAACCATCGCGCAAGCTCAAAGTGGCAAACGCTACAAAAGGCTATTTGGCTGATGAAACGTGCAAGATATCTGTGAGATACGAAGCTTCTGCTCCTGAGAGTGCTGAAGGAGGCTGGCTGATACAATTATCACCTTTCAGCGACATATAAAATAGTTCAATGATTTCTCGTGACCCTTGGTCTCTGTGGCAATAAAGAATTTCTGTCTTATCAAAATAAGGCTCACAATCATTTCTTTGACAATGAATGGCCAAATGAAAAGTTGTGCCGATTTTTACGTTACAAGCATGCTGTTGGATTTTTATATAGACGTACCGACTAGTTTGCCCAATTGTGACCTTGTTGCAAGAACATGGAATCTTGTAAACTGCATTAGTTCGACACTCAATGAAGTTATTCCTGTGTTTTATTACGCATTTCTTTCTTGTGTCATAACTTACGTCATAATTTACGTGTTTAATTGAACAATTTAGGTCATAGTAAACGCTCAGTGTATGACAACGTCCAAAATAACACCAATGTCCACAGCATTGCCCTACTTACCAAGAAATCGAGGTGAATGCACAAGAACAACGCCACAGTAGGGCGTTCGCAGAATGATCTTGATGACATCATACAAACCACCTTCTAGTAATCGCTAGCAATCGATATAACTGCGCTAAATAAAGAACCTTCCATGCATCAAGAGACGCTATGAACTGCTGCTTGATCATTTCTGTTTTATTCGTGAAAAAAAAAAACGCCGGATGGTATTATGGAGAAAGACGCGGTGGTCGAAAAATAAAGTTTTGCGTGGTGAAACTAGACATGTTGTGCCACCTAGTTAGGCCCAGTTTAACCAAGAACGCCTGCAATCTTGAGGATAAGGCTAAAATGGTTCAATGGCCGTAGTTGCTGCTATGGCTCCCGCTACTTTCCCTTTTCTGCTACTTAGTGTCGGTGGCCGCGCAATAAACCCGGGTGACGTTTTGCACGGTAACAGTGACGCCAGACGTTCCGTTGAGGCATGTGTTTTGAAGTGCGCTAACTCGATGCGGACCACTGAAATGCAAACTTAATTCAAAATAAGGCCTTCTTTCGCACATGAGTAACACTACAAGGTTTGTTGACCGTTATTTCAACAATCAACGTCGACTTTTTTGTTGCCTAAAAAAAGTGTTTGGCACGCTCATGCAAAAGGCAGAGCCTGAATTGGTTACGCTTACAGTGACATTTCAGCTTCGTGGTTTTCGCACTAATTCGACGGGCCTGGTCACGTCGAATCAAATCGGATATTCAAATTTTTTTAGTCATACTTGTCTAAGTCTTCGTAATTTTTTCGTTAGTTCCTTCTCTTATTTCTTCCTTCTCCCCTCTTAGTTTCGTTTCGTCTGTTTCTTCCCTGCTCCCGAAACAGTCAGCAGGAGTTGTGCCCCTTCAAGTGGCAGTAACTAGCTTGCTTTCTCCCTCTTTCCTCTGTGTTCTTGCGTATCCGTGTATACAAATCAAATAAATAAAAATATATAACTTCTTCGGCTATTCTTTCTGTTCCTTTCAGTATCCGAAAACGCAGATGCAGTTAGATATAGAAAGAAAAGTGTACCAGAACACAGGACAAGGCTTATGATCTTTGCGCTAAAATATCAATACGAGATGATCATTGCAACGCTAAATAAAAAAGCGAGGACCACCTGAAGAACGCTACACCTTTTCCATTGATTCAGGCATATCAGGCGTGGCGCAGGCAAAGAAAAAAAGAAGAATGCAGAATAATATGCTAAAGAAGAAAGGAAAAGAGCCCAGAGCAGTATTCATTCATAAAGGATAAAATCCGAAATATATGACGAAGCGAAGAGACAAAAAAGAAAAGTTTGGTGCCGGCGATGGTGAAAGGACTTCACAGAGCACTCAGAAAGCCACGTCTGAACAACAAAAATCACTCCTCTCACCACATTCATTCATTTCCTTCGTCTGTTCGAGGGAGGTGCAGCGCTGTTAGTGAGAGCGCATCGTCCCGGAACGAGACGCGGAGTAACGGATACGAATGGCAGAAAACACCAGCAAAAAGAAAGGAGAAAATGATGAACAGAGTGCAAAGAGAAAGAGATCTTGTCTGCGCGAGCCATCGATGGCACGTAAATGCTGAGTCTCTTAGTGGCGCGGAGAAGGGGGGGGGGGGGGTGAGGCGTCATGTGTCAGGAGATTAAGTATAATCCGCCAGGAGAAAGCACAGCCCTGCCGGCGAGACTTTGATGCAGCCACGTACATCAAGGACGACGCATTACGCTACGAAGGCTCTCTTGAAAGCAGCAACGGCTCCGCGTCGACAACAATCACGCATCGGCACAGGAGCGGGGGTCATCAGACACTTGCGAACATTGCGGCGGGTAAGAGTGGATATCAAGTGACCCTTCGTGCACGTAAATCAATGGCGTGGGCGGCATGTGTGAGCATCAACGAAGAGCAAGCAATCGATGCCGCTGGACGTGCCGAGAAATTCCCAGCAGGGTTAGCCGGGCGAACACAGAATGCTGTGTTCATTTTTCTCCGTTGCCATCGTTGGTGATGGAGGTGGCCGCATCGTATGTACGCGATTTGGATGGCTATCGCCGGGGAGGCTTGAGGACTCAGCATAAGGTGGTAATTGACAGAACGCGTGTGCTTGTCTTCCTCCGCTCTGGGGTGATTTCTTCGGACAGGCAGTTGTGTGCAGATATATAATAACCGAAGGGCGTTGTTTTGAATGATAGAACACTGTAAACGCACCGAGAAAACGTTCAACAAAACGCGAAGCTGACAAAGAGGACAGGCGCAGACAAATGCGAGGCACTGACAGCGTCTGTTCACTTTGCACGCATCACGTTGTGTTGAATTTTAAGTATCGACAAAAAGCATCAAATTCCCGGACATTCAGGAAACATGGCAAATCCCATCCGTAATGTGTCATAAGCTTTTAGGCTCTTAATTTAAATTTCGTATTGTACAGGGAGCTCTTGAATGAAGCACTAGACAAGCATTACGAATAAATTTGGTTCACATAAAATCTCTATTCTGGGTACTTACTGAATGCCCGGGATACATAATTGGGCACATGGTCCTCGCTATCGGCCCCGTAGCAACGAAGCTTATATGCTGTTTTTATAATGCAATTAATTAAATAAGTAGTAATTATACCATAGTTCAACTATGTCATAACACAGTATAATCTTACTTGGAAGTAATATTGGCTGAAAACTTTTCATTATCTAAAAAAGAGGGTGACAAAAACAGCATAGGCGAAGAGCGAAATTTGTTGGAAGGGTAGAAGGAATCCTACTGTACTTTCTGTATGTCCGCGCACGCGTTTGCATTAAGTGCGTATATCTGTACAGTTGATAAACTGAAGAATTTGACAGGCAGAAGGTAGAATCCCCTCAGCCACATTTCCCCACCCCTGGCCACGTAAGTGGAAGACTTGACAATCAGAGCTTAAAACTCCTCTATGCACCAGTCATACATATTTGGGTATTGGAAAATGTGGAACAGAAGTTGCAAGCGGAAGCGAAATACGTCAATGAGAACGTACACCAAAAGCAACACATATTCTCGAAAACGAAGAGGGAAAGATTGGCACTTGTAATTGTTTATCTTTTCCGAAGATGAAGAGATGAAAATAATACAGGAAATAGAGAAAAGTAAGGAGGAAGAGAAATATGGCCACGAGTTTCTCCTGCAATCTAGAATGGTGCTTATGGTGTTGTAGCGCCGATAATGAGACTTCTGCACTGGATAATATTTGCATGATATATTTGTGACAGCGGCAGCAACACTGACTGGGTTCAAAAAACAGCCCTAGTTAATTCTCTCCTCCTCCTTTATCGTCAAGCGCACGATAAAGAGAGATGACGTCCACGGCGTAAGCAATATACGGTTCGCTAAAAGGGATGGTCAAAAGATTACAACTATCCACTGGCACTGGAGCTGCATTTTCAACTCTCCAGCCCTAGGCATTTAATGAGGCCGCAAAACATTTTCAAACAACATAAAAATGATGTAATTGCATGACGTAATATTTTTGAAAGGCAAGACATGAGTGACATGGGCTGATTACAATTTCGTTCATTTTCAAACTTCAAAGTGATACGAAACCGAGGCAGTATTTTCATTTGCCGAGCACATGCTTAGTTCCTTCACTAATAATCAGGCTGCTGCTGGTAGAGATGAACAGTAAAGCCACTAGAGCTTCCCGCTAGAAACATGAGGAAAATGGGATTCTGCTGGGATTATTTTGCCACAGGTAGCTTAATTTCACTGAAGTTGTTACGAGCAATACATACATGATTGATTGCCTAATGTCGATATTTATGGCAGCGCTTCATAATCAAACTGTTCTCGAAAAATCCGTAAGCGTTAAGTCGGGCATTATCGCAATGCGTCAAACACTGCGAGATAATATACATGCGTCAAATGACCTCGACAGAAATGTCACACTCTCTGAGAAGATTACGTAGCCCCGACAGCTTTCGACCCGCTCCTTCGCATCCGTCACTCCTCAAAACGAGGAGCCAGAGGGCACTTCAAGTCAAGACACTCGCTCTGAAGCCCCAGGGTGGGCTGGTTTAGCACGGAGGCTGTCAGCTGTGAAGAATGGAACTCCAGCCAAGGAAAACGGCCGACCGCTGTCCGTGGCAGCCCAAGTATGACCCCCTTCCCCCACCCGCGCAAAGAACGTTCCTTCCATTCTAACTTGGCCGTTCACTGCGTGGGGCGGTGAAGAATGGACGCAGTCGCCGGCATCGACTCTACACGCACAAACGTGGGATGCAGACCCGTTTCCAGAACACGCTGGCCAGCACACTAGTATGGGCCGAGCCCTCTCTCCTTTGGCCGGAGATTAACTGCAAGGCAAGGCGCGGGCACGGCCGAGAAATGCCGGCCATTCCTGAGTCGTGGTTTCTCAAGCCGCCACCCCGTGTACAAGTGGCCCGTTTGCGAACACGGCAGTATAGAGGAACGGCACATAACGTCAGCGTCGTCGACCGGGAAAGAACTTAGTGCGTTTGGGCAGTCACGTTATAGACACCACCAAACGGTGGATCGGAGATTGCAGGTCTCACCACGTGCTTTGCCGCTATGGATGGGCTGTCGTGTTCTTCGAGGACTGCGGGAAAGCCGTTCCAGCCATGACAGAAAATCGAGGTGGTTTCGTAACATCCAGCTATGAGGAGAGTGCTTGGCATGCGACGACTCTTTTCCTTAAAACTGGTTGATGCTTTTCCCGTTGTTTTCTTGAGAAAACAATCCGTCGCTCTGTTTTTGCTACACAGGGAAAGACGCAGCGAGGCAGCTGATATACGCAGTCTCTTCTCGACAGCGTTAGCTACCAAGTAAAATACATACCATACTGAATCGAGTCAATTCATGGCAGGAACTCTGAATTTTATGCTACATCGTAGCCCTTGTCTGCCGACCTTGGTTGTCAGTGTCATCAAAGAAGTAATGGTACAATACCAATTGAAACGACTTACGTTGCTCCGAGCGAGGCCCGGGGCAGCGAAAAAAGATTGAGAATTTGTTCTACCACCATCATCGATTGTAATTACAAAACCACAATCGCTCTCTTGCACCTGTTGATGACTGGAGGGCCGCCTAGTTTTGTACATGTGTTACTACATCATCGTCCACATTACTCCATGTACCACAAGTCATTGAGGGTACAGTTCATTTTTGAGGATCTCCTACCTGCATAAAAGTCTGTCGTAGAGCCAAAATTGGTACCGCAAACCATATGAGCACAAAATAAGGCATGAGACGAAAACGAGCGCTAGCAAACCCCCACGAGTGGATGCAAGCGCTAACTGGATAGTAGGTGACAGCAGTATAAACGCGTACCATAGAAAATAAAAATTTTCTGGTGTTCAGAACATGGTAGTAGTTACTATTCCCACATTTTTATTCGTGTCTGTGTTAGTTGCGCTACAAATCGTTACTGTTGTCGAACCAACAAGCTAAAATAGTCACATTAATAGGGCAGTTCCACACACAAGCGCTGATTCAGCGCACATTTCTTTTCACCTTGTCTACCATTTCCCTCTCTTATGCATGCATATTCCCCTGTTCCGATTCCTCAACAAACAAACACCGCTCTAGTTAAGATATCACCCTACCGTAGACCTCTTTGTTTCTTTATTTAAACCAAAACAATTTAACATAATCATATCAAATCAAATCAAATCAACTTTTATTATTTCATAATAAGATGCACAAAAAAAAGAATATACAGAAGGAGGTCCCGTAGTGTACACTGAAGTGGGACCTCCCATGATATGTAAAAACAAGTATTTGGTTAGCAACAACAGTGCGAAACTAAGAGAATACAAGGTTTAAAAAACGAATTACAGATACATATAAACGACGACGCTTTTACCAACTATAGGCAGTCGGAAATATAAATTGTAAAATATATTTATATACTTCTATATAAATTGCATGACATAAAAAAAACGAGAGACTGGAAAGAGAATGACATGGCGAGGGAGAAGCCGGTTAGGCAGAAGAGTGAGTGTCGCATAACAAATTTTTTTTTTCAATTCATGGCAAAATGTATGTAGTTTTTGAATTTTTATTAGAAATGACATTGTGTTCCATAATGATATGGCCACAAAGTGAACTGTCTGTTTGCCATAATTAGTTCGTGCTTTGGGCAGAATGAAGTTGTTATGCTGCGCAAAACGAGTTAGATTAGTATTTAGTAAAGACGATGCATGAATTGATGATAAAGCTATTTGTTTATTGATTACCTTGAAAAGAAAAGCGGCGAGATTGAATTTTACAAGGCTGGCACCATCGCGAATTTTATTTTCTTGTAGCAACTGTCTAGCATTGTGGGTGGGTGAACTAAACGTGATTAATCAAATTGCCTGGTTCTGAATGATTTGTAGTGGTTTCAGATAAGTGGCGTACGTGTTACCCCATGCGGTTATGCAGTATTTGATGCGTGAATGCACAAACGCGAAATAAAGTTAGAGTAAGACCGGACGTGAGAAAAACGGACGTGCTCTCATAAGGATGCGTATTCCGTGAGATAACTTCTTTTTAAGTTGTTCTCATCAACATATAGAGCTTTACGTCCCAAAACCTTCATATGTGTATAAGAGACCTCGCAGTGGAGGACTGCGGCGTCTCTCTGCTCGTGTCTCTCTAACGTGCACTGTCATCACACATTAGAAGGACCTCTACCAATTCGAATTCATCGAAATGCGATGACCGAAAGACCGTGATCGAAACCGCGACCTTCGGATCAGCAGCCGAGCACCGTAGCCACTCTTCCTTCGAGGCGGCGAGCAAAGCCATTTACAAAGCGTGTCTGTACTTCCTCTTCAGTGTGCACTACAATCATTCTTTTTGACTTGAATAGCAATAGTTGAAAAATCAAAAGACATTGTCCAAAAATATTTAACTAATATCATTGGTTTTAATTGTTTATAGTATAAAGACTTATTTTCGAACGTGGAACACTAAGACATTTAGCGAGCTCTGTTTGTGTTTGTACGCTGCCTGAAGAATAGTGCAATGTGCTTATGTGCTGTTTTTCTCCATTATTCTTCTCAACTTGTATTTCGCGTGCTTGCAGAACCTTAATGAAAACTTATTTCATTTGTCAAGCCAAGGCCAGCGTGCCGTTGTGTTTAAAGTCTCGTAAAAAAATAAATGGTAGCAGATACATAATTTCAAAGCAGAATAAACTAAGTTCAGCATCACGTAATTTATTATGTCAAAGACTAGAAACTCAAGTAATGCTCTAGGGTCGGACCTTTGCTGTTACCTTGAAGTGTTTTTACGTGATCAAAATAAAAGTTAGCTCAATACGGAAGATTCTGTGGTATTTCTACAGGGTGAAAATCAGAAACATAATTGTACAGACGCACCTGATGGCCACTGTGAATATATTGGGACTGTAAGATAACGTATGGTGTACACCAAGCAAGCAGATTTACCGGACCAATCATCAAAACGGCCTGCTCTTTTTCATGTATCACTATATTCCAAGGGAACTGCACCGAAGAGAGGCCACACTGCTATATTCTTTATGGTTAGGTCTAGCAATTACGAAATAGCATTCCTTCCGCATCGGAATGGCCGGCAATGCTCTCTGAGATGTCTGTAGTGGCGAGGAGACGCTACGCCACATCTTGTGTGACTGTCTCGTCTACAATATGCAGAGACAGTCACTGGCGTCCTTTGTAGCGTGACTTGACATTAGACAAATGTCTGTTGAGTCGCTTCCGGCAATGCTCCGCCGCGGTGGTCTAATGGCTAAGCTATACTCGGCTGCTGACCCGCAGGTCGCGGGATCGAATTCCGGCTGCGGCGGCTGCATTTCCGATGAAGGCGGAAATGTAATAGGCCCGTGTGCTCAAATTTGGGTTCACGTTAAAGAACCCCAGGTGGTCGAAATTTCTGGAGCCCTCCACTACGGCTTCTCTCATAATCAAATGGTGTTCTTGGGACGTTAAACCCCACATATCAATCTCTCAATCTCTTCTGGCGATTTCGTCGACAAGGGACGTTGCAACTGAACGTGACTAAAAACTGTAGAGTTTTTTGACAAAAAAATGGCTTTGATAATGATGTCGCTCTTGCACGCCAGGTTGATGAACCCTTACTGACTAGGTGGCTGTGCACGTGCTGTGTGATGTGCTATCTTTCTGTCTCTCTCTCCACCTTATTTCAATCTCCCCCATCCCGATTTAACGTGTAGGATAGCAAACCGGTTATCGTCAACTGACTGACCTCCTTACTTTTTCTTCTCTACCATTCTCTCTATTCCTCAGATAACGTGTTTATATAGACACGCAACGCCTCACACTTGTTATAAGCATGCGTTACATTCATCTAGAACATTTAAGACAAAATAAATAAAATATAAAGCTTAATATAACTTTCCAAAAAAACAAAAAGTACAGTTTATTCGTCTGTACACTTGCGAAGAAATGATTAGATAGCAATGGAGATCATACAGTAAGCCTAAGCTCAGGAAGTGGTCACGGGGTCTGTAAACACTTAAAAAGAGATGGCGCATTCCCGTGATTTCTAAAAAAAAAAACTGCAGCTCCATTGTTATTTTCTGTTTCAGAAGTTATAAGGCCCAGCGGTGACGTAGAAACTAAAGCTTTTCCTGCCACATCTCCTTTACATTGTTTCACAGAAGACATCGCGCATGGCACTAAGGTGCACACATAGCGTGGATTATTTTATTTCGTTATGCGTTTCTCTAAAGGACGTCGTCAAACTCGGAGCAATCTCTGTGCTCTTCCTGACGCTTTTACTTAGCTCGGCTTTGCACACTCTCCTTCTCTTTTTACCGATCTTTACTGAACTTGACCTGCATTTAGATCTGCCTTATCAGTTCCACAGTTCACCTCACTTCCCCCATAAACACCGCGCTCAGCGAGAGTCTTTTAGTAGTGAACGAAGCGTAAAATTTTTAATTGCCTCAGTGTGATCCTGAAAAACTACCACTAGGAATTCGTGAAGTCAAGCCCATTTGTTAAAAAAAAGATGCATATTATCTCCACCTTCAATGTAAGTGATACAGTTTAAGTGATTAAAAAACTATTTGGTGAAATTTTAGCTCAATTGAGTGTTTTACTTCAGGAAAAGCCTAAAAATATGTCAGGTTATCTTAAGTCGCATCGTGCTGTATTTTTGCGTACTCGAGCGCATTCTCGATTATGGTTATTGGTATTTAATGTCATTGATCTTTTTTTCCCGGTCTGCCTAGGGTGAATCTGGAAGATACAGTACCGTGTAACAGTATGAAGCGTTAGCTGCAGGAAATATAATAAAAGATATCAAGTGCACGCCTTCTATTGTCAACAATTATACGAAACCTTCACTTGACTTACGAAAAACGTACTGCTTGTCTTTTTTGGTTGTTGTTGCCCTGAAACTTCAGAAAAACAGCCCGAAATGAACATTGCAGCCAAGTAAAAAGAACAAGGAATGTTAAAGTGGCATTTTAACTTATCTACTTCGGTTACGAATTGAATACTCCTAAAGTTTACATATTTTGGTGCCATTTCCCTATGCACTTTCGGATGGTATCGTTTCAGTGCGTACTTACACATTAACGAACACTGAGACGAGCTGTGCGTGTGTGTCTCGTCTTTTAAAGTATCAAACCCAGACGATAAGAATATATGTTTCTCAGTGTTTTCAAGCAGCTTCTGAGCAGCATCACTCTCAAGCTGCAATCTGTTCAGAGTCGACGTGAAGAAAAAATATTAAAGTGACCAAAACTTACGCGTATGAATAAGTTTATCACGCAGTATCTAGTATAGGTATACATGCTCTCTAAACGATAGAAACAAAATTGCAGAAGCACGTGCGATAGCAGTCAGAAAATAATGACGTTTTTCGCAAAAAAAAATATTTAGCTTCTCAAACTAATCCCATTTGCACACGGGTTTTTACGTTATTAAATTTTAGGCGCAAGCTGGGAGCCTCCGTGTATCTGTAATTAAATAAAACTTAACAGATCCCCTCGCTCTTCTTTAAAGCCTAATCGAAATTCTCATTACAACTGTGCAAAGGACAAGTTCGCGAAACTTTGTCTTGTGTGTCTTCAGCATACCTTTCATTCTGATTGTCTTAGAAAATTACTCGTGCTTTGCTTTGTGAGCAAGGCACATGAATATGCGCAAGGTAGATGATGTTAATGTCGTCGACATCTTTTGAGCATGACCGATATTAATATCCCCTGGTTTATTGTCGTTTTTGTTAGCGCGACGGCGAATCGCACGCCGCGATGAGCAGAGAAACGGTATCACAGAGGCGTGGCAATTAACAGCCACACGTACGCGCTGAATAAGACTGCGACAAACGTAGTGTCCCGTGCTCAATTCTACGTCGACGCTGGTCCCAACTTTTGCCACGTCCGGCGCGGGCTGCGTGACCCAGTCACGTGCATTCTTGTTCTGTCACTGTTGCTAGGGCGGAACTTCGTCGCCAACTGGATGGTACCGCTGTAACGCCGTGTTTGACCTAATAACCGAGGGAACGAAGTCATCTGTGCGCACAATGAGCTTGCGTTTCCGTGTATACTGGGTGGTGCTCTCACTTCAGATGCAGGCTTACGTGATATTGTAAATTAAGCTTCAAATGCCTATTTATTAGCGGCGCAAGCTACGACTTGCCGTATTTTTTTTCCAAGCAGTCCTGCTTTTGTCTTTTAAATAGAATAATAGGGTGAAATGGTGGCCAATAGGCAAAGAGTTATAATTATTACGTACCAAAAGAAGCAAAAGATTACTTAAGGTGAAAACAGCAGGTGGTGGTGGTGGTGGCGGTGGCGGTGGTGGTGGTGGTGGTGGTAAACTTTTAATAACTATCAAATAGTTACAGAGAGGTGATTGGTTTGAAGCGTTATTGGCCTCCTCCCCTTAAAGCACGAGGTGGAACTCCTATTCCGGAGCTTCATTGACAAGCAACGCCGCCCGCGTCCATTTAACCTGGGCCTTTTGGGTCTACAGGTCCTGACAGCTGAGCAGGGCCGCCTCCTAGTCCTTTCTCGTGGGGAAGGTGGGGATAGATGGATAGAAGAGGTGGCTGATTACATAGTCTGGGCATGTCAATCAAAACAGCAGGTATATATATATATATATATATATATATATATATATATATATGTATATATATATATATATATATATATATATATATATATATATATATCAAAAACAAAAGTGATGCTGGGTCCGGGAAATATTATTCGTATAGGAAAGAAGACGCACGTACGAAGTTATTTTATTTGACGTTTCGGCCGTGGGTCCGGCCTTCATCAGAATACAGTTTATGGCACGAGTGCTGTTTATATACATGTGTATATCAGTAAGATACAAATGTCAAAACCGACATGAAAGGCTATATATGGGCATATATATATATGCAAGTCACACAATATAAAGAGCACCTAATCTACGAGTAATAAGATATTGCTTCCATGCGCGAGCACGTTGTTTACAAATAAAAGATGAAACGCATAAAATATAAAGCACATAACATGAAGAGTAGTCCGACCGGTAAAAGCAAGAGAAGAAAAAAACTATAAAATACTAATAAAAATGACAAAGACGTTACAAAGCTGCTACGTAATCAACGGATACAGACAATGTAGTGCGACTTGCTGAGCAAGGTTGAAAAAAGTTGGACAGGGTGATACAAGTTACGCAGATAAGCAACTAAGTTTTCCTACGTTTTCATTCAGACCAGATGCGACGGCGTTGAACTTATAGATGAGGAATGATTCACGGGCTTCTCTATCATAATTTGTGCGGAAACCAGATTCTAGTAATGTGACTTGTAGGTTTTCAAAAGAGTGGCCAGGGAGGTGCACGTGTCTTGAAATGGGCAAGTGGGGCAAGGTGTTAGCATGAGATTTATGGTTGTTAAAACGCAGTCTAAAAGGCCCTTCTGTTTGACCAATGTACTGTATTTCACATAGCGCACATTCTATCATGTATATCACGTTCTTAGAATCGCAGTCAAGATTGCCTTTGATTTTTAAGGAAAAGTTGGAACCAGTACTGGTGACCTGTTGGCATGTGCGCATGTAAGGGCATACTTTGCATCGCGGTTTTTGGCAAGGATGGCACCCGATCGTGTCAGGACTGTTTGCTTTCGATGATGATGACGATGAGAGTATGTCTCGAATAGTTTTAGCTTTGCGATACACTGCTTTAGGTGGTTCGGTGAAAATGTTTCTTAAGCGTTCACTTTGCATTAGAATATTGTGGTGCTTTCTCAGCACATTCGAAACACGCGGAACTGACGCAGAATGGGTAAGGACTAAGTTTGTCTGCGGTGAGGGAGTCAAGTTTTTAGCAGCGCACAACAGCGTTCTACGATTATGCATGTCGGCACGTTTTATTGCGTCATCAATTAATTGCGGCGGATATTTTTGTTTGACTAGAGCATCCTTTAGTGTTCTGCAATTTTTTTGAAACTCTGATTGCTCTGAGCAGATTCTTTTAAAGCGTAAGGCCTGACTGTAAGGGATGCTAGTTTTGCAATGTTTCACGTGGCTACTGTCAAAGTGCAAATACTGTTGCCGGTCTGTAGGCTTCCTGTATAGAGCAGTGGATAGCTTATCATTTACAATTGAAATGCTTACATCAAGAAAACTAAGAGTTGATGTGGAATAGGTATGAGAAAATGATATTGATGGATGGGCATCATTAAAGTCAGATATGAAGGAAAGCAACTCCTGTTCACCATGCGGCCAAATAAGGAAAATGTCATCAATGTAACGTTTATAATAAAAAGGTTTCAGCGTGCGGGTTTGCAAAAATTCACTTTCAAGCTGGCCCATGAATATATTGGCGTAGTTGGGTCCAATACGCGTACCCATTGAAGTGCCGCTAACTTGAACATAGTGTTGCCCTTCAAATTGAAAGTTATTTAGCTCTAAAATGAGCCTGAGCAATACTGCTAATGTGTTGCTGTCGATAAATTTACCCGGTGATGCTGCTTCATAGGACCTGGCGACTGCCACTATTCCGTCTACATGCGGAATGTTGGTGTATAAAGACGCTACGTCTAGCGTGACCAAAAAGGAACCTTGAGGAACAATCAGATCAATTATACCAGAAATAAAGTCGGTAGTGTCCCTTACGTAAGATGGAAGCGATGCTGGGATACTGCTGATCAGAGAATCGACATAGCTGGACAATTTTTCTGTGACAGTACCTATACCTGAAATAATGGGACGGCCGGGGTTGTTTATCTTGTGTATTTTAGGCAAAAGGTAAAAACGACCAGGAACAGGACTTAGGGGAATAAGAGAATGAATCGCATTGTCAGGCATCTTTTTGTTTTCCCGAAGCTCTAGCAAAGTGCTCTGGACAAGAGATTTAAATTTTTCAGTGGGGTCGTGATCCAGACGCTTGTAAAAACTCGTGTCTGCGAGCTGTCTTTGGGCCTCTGCTTCATAATCAGACTTGTTCATTACGACAACAGCCCCACCTTTGTCTGCAGGCGTGATGACGATGTCATTGCGACAGGACAAGGCATTTAATGCTTTCATTTCACTGATGGTTAGGTTACGGCGAAACGGCGTTTGCTTTCGATACGACTGTAGTACGTCTCGTTGTACAGCTTTGATATACATATCTAAGCATCTGTCTCGTTGTGAGGGAGGTACCCAACGTTTTCCAGAAGGTAATGCGTTGGTGGAACTATTTGTATTTTGCCGGTCATGAAAAAACTCGCGCAAGCGTAAGTTGCGGGCAAAATTATCCAAGTCTTTCAGTAATTGAAATTCACTGTGTCCGCCTGTGGCAGGACAGAAATTAAGACCGCGGCACAGAACACTGCGCTCCTCAGCAGTTAGTACAATGTCCGAAATATTTACTATATTGTTCTGCTCCTTAACGATATGTTTGTTAATGAAAGGTGACAAAGAAGTATCGGGGTAAGCTTGTACCGGATTCGTTAGCAAAGGGACGTAATTGCATGCATTGTTCTGGCTAGGGCACCAAACACCGTCACGCGACATTTTCTTGACTTTCAATGCGTAAATTTCACGATGCTTTTTATATGCGAATGCCTCTAGTGCGGCGGATTCATTAGACGAGAGGTTTAAATTTGCTAACATTTGATTTTGTTGGTGCAAGATATTTTTGCTTGAAGAACGATAATGATCAAGGGTAACTCGGGTGAGTTGTAGTGAAGCATTTCTTAATATGTCGTCCCACCTATCTATATTTTGCTGAGACATGTTAGATAGGGCTGGCTTCACAATGATACGTAGACCCTTAGGTGCAACAGACGCGGTTAAGTAGGTGTTCAAAGTATCTACATGTAGGTCGTTGCGAACACGTTTTTCTACAACTTTCCGTAACCTTAAAAATTCTTTTGAACAGAGGCAAGAAGTGTTTTTACCGGGTGACAAAGTCTGTAGTCAATCAGCAGGTCCCTGTCGCACGGTTTGGGTACGGCTATATATATATATATATATATATATATATATATATATATATATATATATATATATATATATATATATATATATATATATATATATAAATATATATATATATATATATATATATACATATATATATATATATATATATATATATATATATATATATATATATATATATATATATATATATATATATATATATATATATATATATATATATATATATATATATATACGTAAAAGAAAGAAATCAAGATAACGACTTGAAGACAATAAAAGTAGAACAGAATACACTGAATCATAACTTAAATAAAAAGACAAAAAAAATATGAGGGTGAGCGTTCCAATGTATAATATAGTATAGCAAGGGCTGGGAGAGAGAAATCAGAGGGTGAAAACCTAGCTTAAAAAAGACCACCTCGGTTCCTACCAGCTCTGCTGTGACCCATCCTCCAGCGACACAGTGCAAGCGAACTAGCTATTTAATTATTAATAAACAATTACACAATACGTTATTTACTCGGGTGTCTTATGCCGCGAACAAATGCAGCATTGGTGATGTGAATCAGGGCATTGCAATTGAATTAATTATTGACCACCCGTAGCTTCCCCAATGAGTCCCTCGGAGCCCCCGAAAAAGCAATTAACTGTCTCCGCTGTTCGACCATACTTCCAAGGCGCTTCAGCTTAACCGTCACACAATCGCGAATGAATGTAGAAGATGGTGTGTCCATCAAAACAAAGCGATTGTTTTGATTAATGTCGCGACGCTGCCGCTAGCCATGGCCATCGCAGATACGTAAAAAGAAACAAGAAAGATAGCTCTTTCTGCAGTATGGCTTGCTACGGCTGCTACCACAATAAATTATGGTTAGAGGCGCAGATTAATCCTCGAAGAAGCAATAATATATTGAAAAAAGAAATAATACCGCAATAATCAGGGTTAATAGGGGAAGTGCCTCAGACAGGCTTGCCGACATTTCCATAGGAGGACCTATCTTTCTCAAAGACGCCGTGTCATCCTTGGCGTATATTCACTACTAACCCCTTTAAAAGTAACACGACAAGGGTGACACGGCACTTTTCAGAAAGATAGGTCGTCCTATGGAAATGTCGGCAAGCCTGTCTGAGGCACTTCCCCTGTTCACCCTGATTATCCCAATGAAGTAGAGTGTAAGGCAGAGAGACATGATCTCTCCAATAATATTGACCGCGTGTTAACAGAAGGTTTTCAGAACTCTATACTGGGAAGAGTTAGGGATAAGTGTTAATGAAGAGTGTCTTTGTAACATGAGATTCGCTGATGACATTGTCTTGATGAGTAACTTACAAGATGAATTACAGCTCTAGATTACTGAACTGTAGCCGGAAAGCAGAAAAATAGGTCTGAAAATTAATATGTGCAATTCTAAACTAATGTGCAACAGTCTCGGCAGGAAACAGCACTTTGTGATAGGTAGAGAGACGCTCGAAGTTGTAAACAAGTAAGTCTACTTAGGACAGGTAGTAACCACGGATCTGAAGCATGAAAGTGAACTAACTGAAAAACAAGCGTATGTTGGATTGCATTCTGCAAGCATTTTGAAATTATGAATGACCATTTGCCACTAACCCTCAAGAGAAAGGCACATAACAGCTGCGATTTGCTGGTACTTATCTGTGCAGCAGATACCTGGAGGCTTACAAAAAGGGTTCAGCTTAAATTGAGAATGACGCAGCGAGCGATGGAAAGGAAAATTATTGATGTAACCATAAGAGACATGAAGAGAGCAGAGTGGATCAGGGAACAAAGCGGGGTTAAGCATAGCATAGTTGAAATCAAGAAGAAATGGGCATGGGCAGGGAACGTAGCCCGTAGGCAGAATAACCGCTGGTCATTAAGGGTAACTGACTGAATTCTCACAGAAGGCAAACGCATGAGACAGACAGTTAGGTGGGGCGATGGGATTTAGAAGTTCGCAGGTATAACTTGGCAGCAGAGAGCACAAGACCGGGTTGATTCGCGGATCTTGGCAGAGGCCTTTGCCCTGCTGTGGGCGTAGTGAAGCTGAAGTTGATGAATCTTCGAACTCTGTTCTATATTGTTTTAGCTCTACGACTATGCGCTATCGTTACTTCTACCAACGATCATATGAGTAATGATCATCGAATGCAATGAAAGCATAATTAATTGATTTATGTAAGATATTTTCCTGTAGTATTTCCTCAGCAAATCATCGTTTTGAGCAAAATACAAAGAGCTACGAGCAACGGAGAGGGCGTTAATGCGATCATTCGCTATTTGTCACACAATAGCAACGTTACGCACGTCTGAGCAGAATATGAAAATAGATTTTTGGTGCAAAACCCTTCACGTGTTTTTTTTTTATTTTTTTGCGCATTGCCGGCATCGTTGCCTGCTACACTACGTAGCTTTGGTAGAAATGGGAAAACCTCTTCATAGTAAACCAGTTAGAGAAGATCATAAGAGAAAAAAAAAGGAAGTCTGTAGCGCGCGTGCACCCGTTCCGCAGTGCGCGCATGGTCGCTCAGACAGAGCTAAGGAAAACTAAAAAAAATAAACCGGGAAAGTCCCGTTTGTGCACGCATGCGTCGTCGCCCCACTTGCTCAAGGGTAATTGAATTCACTGCTTGATGCGCTGCTTCTAACAAGAGTTGCATCATTGCCAAATACCGACGAAAATGGCTTCGAATCCTGGCACTCTAGGGAGATAAAAAGTAAAACGTCTCTGTCACTCGTCCCGATTAGTTGTAAGTTGTCACAAATATTACTCGAATTGAAGCGGCAAATTCACTTTAGAGTTCCACGGCTCTGCGCTGGTAGTACACCAATCTACTGAGCCATTGATATACACGGCAGCACAAGACTAATAAAACAGATGAAAAAACTTTTTTGTTTGTTTACTGTATGTAAGAATGTGACAGTAGACTGCAACAAGTACGGTAGTACTACCTACGTACCTTTAACTCTTTCGGATAATGTGTACACAACTGTGTATACTCATGTTTTGTGCTAGTTGTGTCGACTATCTGCCCTGAAAGAGCAAGATATGGATAAATTAGACTTCCTACGCAATAAATGCGTCTTCCTTGAACTTCTTCTTGCAGTATACCGGCGCGTATAGCTGACGCTATTAGCACATTCGTCAAGTGGCTATACGTGCCGCTTACTGCGAGCCACGTGAAAAAGTACAATTTTTCTTTGCTAGAAATAACGTGACAAAAACAAACTTGCTTTGAGAGTCTAGCTTAATATTTTATTTTATATATTTAGGAACAAAACACAAATGACTTATGGAAGAATAGATAATAATTCTTGTTATAGTGAAGATTTTTTACTATTGCACATCCTAATCAATGTAGTATGACATTGTTTTGCTGCAGTAGAATATTGAGTGCCTGCGAATGACTGGGTACCAATTTAACGCATTTGCGTAAAGTTCTTAGCAGGTATTGACTGGAAGGAATAAATTTTCTTTATTTTCTCAATAGGGAATGCAGGAAGTGAAGTTAATCTTGTAGATACGTTCTTTATGCCGACCATTTTTGTGGCCGGCCATGACGTTTTGGGAAGGCTGGAGCTGATAACCATGCATCAAGGCTGCTGCTTGGAACATAGCTCGTCACTGAGATCGAATTTTTTATCTTCTGATAGGATATGACACGCTGTATGATTCTGTTTTATCTCGCTAGACTACCATTGTGAGGTGTGGGTACCAACCACGATTAATTGCAGTTGGACGGATTTTGCTGTCGCCGTGGTCCTCATATTTCAAATGAAGTTCAAACTGATACATCGCCCAGCATATCGTATGATTTACCCGTTAGTGAAACCTCGCAAGAGCTGACAATAAAGATGGCCGAAACATAGTTGAAACGAGTGGGTCACCTCCGTCACAAACGTGGCGTATCCAGTAACACGATTCCGCACGTGAGACTTGCCGCAGAATAAAATGCCATCTTGAGTGAGTTGATACATATTGACCATGCGCAATGGGCGGCGGGCACAGTAACGACACACGAAAGGAAAGAAGCAAACAGGTATAGCTTTGTCTCTCAAGAAAAAATTGTTTTATTTTTAAAAAAACAATACTGATTATTGTTTCTTTTTCAATAAAAATTTTCAGTTGAAAGACAGTGCAAGTCCTGTTTGCTTCTTTTGTTTCGTTCACAGTTCCCGCGCGCAGTGCACTTTAGGTGCGATGTACCACCGTGAATCGCTCCAGAAACAGAAAGCTAACACGCCACCCGTGCTTCCTCGAGTGAAGGTGAAGGTAATGCGTCGCTCGAGTAGCAACAAGGGCATGATCGCGAGTGTTGATATCGGCAGACATCACCAAACCCCCGCTGTAACCTTCCTAGTTTTGCGCACTCACCGGTTGGTGTGAAGGCGACAGGCTACAGTAAAACCGCTTCTCTCCCTGGAGAAGCCTCATTCCCTTATGCCACTGCTTTGTAGAGTTAGCTGGTAGCATTACCTAGTATAACAGTACAATGCTTACTATCGCAATCTTTGTTTCGCACTTGGGGTGAAACCACTATTATTTAAACACTTTCACAATTATGTTACGACCGTACTATATATGAGCGATCATACTATATTTCATACTAACACTTTTCCAATGTTATGACCTAATGTGTTTGATAATAATACTCATTGTTGGGATATAACTTCACAAACACACCCTGTGGTTATGAGAGACACCGTAGTGGAGGGCTCCGGAAGCTTTGACCACCTGCGGTTGTTTAACGTGCACCTAAATTTAAGCACATGGGCCCCAAGCATTTTCGCGTCCAACGAAAACGCGGCCGCCGCGGCAGGTATTAGATCCCGTGACCTGCGGGTCAGCAGCCGAGTGCCTAAGCAACTAGACCACCACGGCGGGTACTCATTTGTTTTTAAAGACGACAGTATTTCTTGGGGACCTTCAACGCAAAAAGTTTGGTCTGTCTGTCTGTATGTCTGTCTGTCTGTCTGTCTGTCTGCCTGTCTGTCTGTCTGTCTGTACATTTATCTGTTTGTCCATTATGAACGGTACCCTAAACGGCACAAAAGGGACCAAACGGTACTCCAAACGGCCGACACCATCCGCAGCGCCCACCAATATTGCTCAAGGTTCAGCGTTCATAATTGTGCGAATGTCAATTAAAAAAAACAATTATTGCTCATATCTGAGGCACCATAACAACGCGTCAGTGTTATGTATGTGTATTTTTTTACGAGATACACCAGTTTTATAGTGAACTTTTTGAGCAAAAGCAGTTGACGTCAATTTTAAACACTACTCGAACGTATCTCTGTAGTCATGAGATTTATGAAAACCAGAGTAGTCTGCTTCACAGGTGTATTGAGTTCGTTATCACATTGGGAGTACTGGTTCAAAATTATTAGGTGAAACGTGGATTTACAAGGCACTTTACGGAGCCACACAGATACGCTGATCTATTACGAGAACACTGTCGAACATTTAAGGTATGCTTTTACAGCGAAAGCTGTTATGAGATCACATGTGTGACGCGCAGCGTCGTAGTAGTGCGCCACCGCCACCGCCGCCACCGGTGTCCGTAACAGCTATCGCACTCACACATTCAAACCAGGGTTTTCTACGTGAAAGCCGAGCATTCTACCACTGAGCCACGCCGGGGCTTTGGACTCGCTCGCAAACTCGCCTTAGGCAGGCATGATGTCGCGAAAGGAAACGCGTAAGTATGAGTAATAAGGCCTTTTAGAACAGCAAAGAAACAACCACTCATCACAATATGTGAATCGCGTAACGAGTGAGTCGCCCATTGCTTCCACCCATTGATGAAGATTATGAGGATGATGATGATGGTGATGATGATGATGATGATTTCACAGACATGGCTCGTACCCACTCAGGGGGATCGGCCAAGAATCGCTGACTTAATTCAGTGAGACTTTTTTTTTAATTCAATATCAAAACCACCCACCTGAAAAAAAAGAAAAAGAAAACACACCCTAGGTACAATGAAAGGAGTGCAGTAATTGTATGTCACTCGTTCAGATCAGACAATGCATTCATTACCGCGAATAGGAAGTAGCGTGTTTAAACAAAGCTCCTGTTTATGTTGGAATATAACAGCAGGAATAATAGTCACGCAATTAATAGCTTAATTATTTTACTTTCATTAGGGTACTTGCAAAATGAATCAAGAACGTTCTCGGGGCCGAAGCCCAGATCGGCAGCACCGAATGAAAGTATATTTTCTATTGTGAAGTTCAGCCCCAGGCTTGAGAATGGAATGACTAAATATTTTTTCCTGAGCAATTTGTAACGGCGACACGATAAAAGTGAATACAAATTAAAGGGGTAGACATGACATCGAATTCTGGTTATTATGGCTTCCAACTGTCTTGTCGGACACCAATAAATTTGCCACGGAAATCTTAAGTGAGCAAGAACTCGTTCTTCATCACCTGTTAACTGAGGCACATACCCTCTTCAGGTGTTATTGTTCATCGTCATAAGAAACTGAACGCCAAACAAAATTTGTTACAAGTGTTTAGTGGATGCCACGCTTCTCCGAAAAATGGCGAAAGACAGCATAATAAATGCCGGCCTACTATGCAGAAATTATGAATGTTTATGGCGTAGCGGGTACCTTGCATGTGTGCTTCTACCATTTACCCAAATAGTCTTTAAAAAAGGCTCTGAAAGGCCGCTCTTGATGCTTTCTCTGTGACTGTGCTACGCCTTCCGTGCATGCCTGGCGTTCTTTGAACGGTAGAATTCTGTTATATAGTCAATACACTTTCTAAAAAGAAAGACATTTGCCTGAACTTCTAGACAACGTATTAGACGAGCCATACGTGAGCCTGTCTTGTGCTCGAGTCTGTAGAAGACGCATATGTCGCAATGTTGATAAAGAGACGGCGTGCTCAATTATGCAGTCTCATTATGCAATGGATAATATATTTCTGGCTAGAAGCCACAACGAGTTGATTATGGCATCCTGCATCATTTGAAAAAACGTAATCGACTTTAGTGTATATGGCCATGGTTTCTCTATTTACATGGCATGAAAACGCACCGCTGTCTTTCGCCGACTACTATGCTCATCAGAACTAAGTGCATGCGTCAAATTAATGAATATGACTTCCAAATGTGACTTCTGTATAAAGATGACGGTTCTTTTTTAATGTAAGACTTATCGTTTTTAGCCGTAGCTTCTTGGGAATGCTCGGCACATATAGCTCTAACGAAAAATATCATTTTTCTGAAGCACTCTGTCCGATACGATATTGACAAATGCATACGTTACAAACGAAAAATGGCGTGAGTCACTGCAACAAATGAATGAATGAATGAATACACGTCTGGAAGAACTAACTTCTTCGATAATCCATGTATTCCGGCTTTAGATATCTTCGTTACACATGTACCTCACTCTCTATCTCTCAAGACCCGCATTGTGCAATGCATGCTGAATGGTGATACATACCAGAAAAATTACTGTGGTGCGTATACTGCATAAAGAGCCTGACTTAACACAGCAAGTCCTATGCATCCGCATTAAACGTATTTTGTTTTGCTATTAGTGTATATGCGAATGCGCACACTCCCAGGGTATCTATCTATCTATCTATCTATCTATCTATCTATCTATCTATCTATCTATCTATCTATCTGTCTATCTGTCTATCTATGTATATATATATATATATATATATATATATATATATATATATATATATATATATATATATATATATATATATATAACAAGAGAGAGAAGGAGAAAAGGCTGACCGGGCACAGGCCCCTTTGCTACCCTAATCTTTCGAAGGCGGATGGTAAAGAAAGAAGTTACAGCTTTGCCGCAAAAGTGCAATGAACGGGATAGCAACAAAGTTGAAGGTCACGTGCAGAATGGCAAGCAGATAGAAACGCGCCCTGGGTTTCTCACGCACAAAAGACGCAAGAAATGTACTCACAGGTACAGATTAACGCGAATAAGCGTCTCAGTTGTTACTTCTCTATGTCTGAAAAGCGCGCCCTTTTCGCAAACAGCGGTTGTGCAATGATTACAGTGACCTTTGTGCGCCCGGTAACTACAACATAACCGTTCCGACACAACGCAAAGGCCATTCAATACATACAATTCTCCTCACTACACAATAAGAGCACGCGATCGAGCGTACACCCCATTATTCTCTACGAGATGGGAGCCCACGCGCGCTCGCTCCGTCATTTTGCTGATAATGCTGAAAACACGATAGTCCCCCCCCCCCCGAGATGCTCACCACCAGCAGTAAGTGGTGGATATGAATATCTTGCCGCTTGAACATTGAAGGAGGTACCTCTTGGTGGCTCAGTGCTTAACGTATAGCGTTTACGACGTTGAGTTACCACGTTCGATTCCGCGCGCCGGAGTTTTCAATGCGAAGCATTTCTTAGCGAACTGTGGTGACTTTGAATCTATCTATCTATCTATCTATCTATCTATCTATCTATCTATCTATCTATCTATCTATCTATCTATCTATCTATCTATCTATCTAACCACCTACGCCTTTCAGCTCTCCAGGCCGTTTCGAAAATGGTACCGATACCAAACTTGGTATGACATAACATGGCTGTATGAAGGACCGATTTGATTAGTCATAACATGAAAATTATGATATGTATGTCATGAATGTCATGATTTACATTTCATACTCCTGCAACTCTTGCGGTGGCTTCGTTTACATGACGTGTTACAAAACTGGTATGCTATGACATGATTGCATGGCGAACCCAAGCGACAGACCCTAACATGAAAATCATGACATGCGTGTGATGTAACAACACGACTACATGCCACGCTCATGATGCGCTGGCGGCTGTTTCGCTAGCTTCACTTTTACCAAATTTAGTATTACGAGGCGGGAATAGATGACGAAGATATACTGCTGCAAACATGGTAAACATGAGATGCATGTCATGTAACAACATGACTACATGCTATAATCATGATGCACTCGCGGCTGTTTCGCTAGCTTAGCATCTGCCAAACTCGGTATTACGCGACACGAACGGCCGACCACCTTGCGGCGTGGCGCGTGGCGCCCTCCGCCACATGCCCGCAATGCGGTCGCGTCGAAACACTGAACCATGTCTTCCATGAATCTATAGTAGCACGCACCTTTTGGCGCATGCTTACCAGAAATTTCGAAATAAGTATGCAGTGGAAGTCTAGCCACAGGGATAACTTTGTCGTACTCCTAATGGCTATCGGAGCCTTCGTCTTATGGAAACGAAGGGGACTGGCCCGCCTGAGGGGACGCCCCCCCAGAGAGCCATGTTTCCCCTACCACATCGGCTAAGAAACACAATGCTTATGCATCTTAACGCAAAACTAGTTATGCTGGGAGAGGAGGCTTTTCTCCGACGCTGGTCTACGCGATTTATTATCGTAAAAAAGAACAGAGTGTCCATGCCTTTCCTCCGCTATTGAGGAGGTGGGCTAGAGCTTGTGCCACTTGACATTACAGTGTGTATTTTTCTTTTCTTCCTTAGAAACATGTCGTTTTGTGCAATATTGTTCTTGAGTGCGAGAGCGAATTGTCCTCACAGGTGAATGCAAAACATCAACCTTCACTGTGAAGGACCTCTCCTTGTTTTTTTCATATAGCCTTACTGTCTATTTGGGTTTAATCATCTCAATGGCAATAATGTCCTGTCTTTGTTGAATAATTTTCGCATTGTACTTCACTGCATACACTACAAGTTCTTTCGCTGTATATAGCAGCTTGCATAGTACATACACATTGTTCACCATTGTCCATTTTTACGTGTGCACATAGGTTGTGTATGATATATCTGGAAATAAAATTCTCTTAAACTTTCAGAGCTTTTTTGAGTAAAGCTTCGCGCTTTTCTTCACTCCTAGAAGGACGGCTTTAAGCTCTCTAATAGTACAGTACCTAGTAGTCTAAATCGTTACACACCTTTTGTAAACACATAATCCAAGTGTGAGGCCTCCAGGACAACTTTTTGCTCTCCCATAGTAGGGTACCTAGAACTCTAAATCTTTACTGTCTTTTAAAAACGATAGTCTTTCCTGGGAATTTTCAACGCTAAAATTTTGGTCTGTCTGTCCGTCTGTCTGTAAATTTGTCTGTGGGCGCACTCTTAATGGCACTGGGTACTTGCAACGGACAACCCCATCCGCAGCGCCCACATATGTTGTTCAAGCTTTAGCGTTTATACTTGTGCAATTGTGAATTAATAAGCAATTATTGCGTATCTCTGGGGCACCATAACAACACGTATATATTCTGCATGTGCATCTTTTGGTACAAAAGGCATATACAAGTAATTTTAAGGACCGTAGCGCTTATCACGCTGCGCTAGCCATGCAACACTTGGATGAAATTGCGAGTGCTTCCAACGCTTTGCTAAGACGAGACGGTGGTGGCACCTACCCGTCGCCTAGCGTTCTACACCTTATCACCTCTGAGACGGGCGCGCACGCTCGTCTCATAGCCGCCCGTTTTGTTTTAGGGACGAAGCTCCTTATAGCGGCACCCGTTCGTTTCCCGTAGTATGTAACGAGTATAACATTTTGACCTCCAAGGTGGCACCGGTGAGAAACTTCTTCTGTGCGTTGTTGAACAGTAAAAAATAGTGCTCAATGTACATGTCAATGGCTGCTAATGGGGAATGATAGACAGGAGCATTCAGCTTTTAGTTAACGCGCAGGCTACGATCACCATTAGCAGCCATTGGCATGTACATTGAGCACTATCTGACTAGAAAGGGTTGCTACGTTATACTCGCTGGGTGTAACCTCCTTAGCTTTAGAAAGGTTTAGCAAGCGTTGAGCCGCAGTGCCATGAATACAATGAACTTGTATATACCATGAATGAACTCGAGGTGGTTAAAAATGGTATGTAGATACAAAGCACAAGCCGTAAGAAAGTAAAAGACGAATTCTCCGCCTCTCATTTCCCATTAGCAGCCATTAGCGTGTACATTGAGCACTATCTGACTGAAAAAGTTTGCTATGTCATACTCGCTGGGCGTAACCTCCTTGGTTTTCGAAAGGTTTAGCGAGCGTTTGGCCGCAGTGCCATGAATACAGTGAACTAGAATATACCATGAACTCGAGGTGGTTAAAGGTGGGAAGTGGACCCAAAGCGCAAGCCGTAAGAAAGTGTGCGTGTTCCACCTCTCGTTTAGTCCTTGGAATGGCCGCTGGATGGTGGTGCTTCTATATGGGGAATATATGATGAAAAGATGTGAGATGGTGGTACTTGGAGTGTTAAATAGATGGACGAACGGACACATAGACAGATGCATGGATGGACGCATGAACGGATGCAGGGGCGGCTGCATGGACGAACGCAGGGACGGACGCACGAACAGACGCACGCACGGGCGGGATGATGGACGCATGGACGGTCACACTGACGACGCATGGACGGACGGAAGCAAGAACGAATGGACGGACGAATTCTTCGCCCCACTCTCCATCATTCACTCCGTGGATATGCTGCCATTTTTTTTTTCAAGATACTGCCAGATAGCGCTCATGTCTCACGTGTGACGTGACTTGATGCGCTCATTCGCCTCCGCTGCGCGCCCGAGGTACTCTAACGCAGCGCCTCCAGAATACCATTTACCGATTCGCTCGCGCAGAACATCAAATAAATTGTTCACTCTCTCCACACGCAAGACTATCATCTTTCGACGACATATTCAGATTACATGCAGATACGGGGCCATTTTTTTTCTAAACAAATAGTCCTTTGAAGCCACGCACGTTCAGGGTGCGTTGCTTCAGATCTCGCGATCTGCGGGTGAGCAGCCGAGTACCTTAAGCACTAAACCACCACGGCGAGGCTAGATTATCCACAAAAAGAAGTGCCACAAAACCTTATTATAAGGGAGAGCTGTACGAGAGTAAACGCAAACATCTTCGTTTGGCAGAAAGAACAGACAGACAGACAAAGAACTTTATTGGGTCCTGAGAAACGCTGCTCCTTTAGAGAAACGTCGCGGGCCGCTCCCACGTATGAACGGGGAGGCATAGTCTCACCGCTGCGTCGTGGGCTCTCTGGGAAGCCCGTAGTTGTGGTAGCAACTCTGAACTTTGTAAGGCTGAGTCTCAATCTTCTTCTGTGAGCCGACTTGGGACCCGTAACGAGGGGCACTGCCAGAGCATATGTGCTAAGCCACTAACCTCACCACAATCAGGACAGGTAGAGTCAAAAGCCTCTGAGGAGACTGTGCTGAGAAAAAATAGGCTTGGATATGACCTGGTCTGGAGCATTCTAAACGTGATGGCTTGAGGTCTAGACAACTTGTTGTGCGGGGGAGCAAATGACCGCCTACTCAACTGGTAGAGTTTAGCCACTTCACTGAATGTAAGTAAAGCGTCCCTGAACATCTCACTGCCAACCTGCGGACCTATGTTCTCCCCAGCGCAGAGGGTTAGTGCGCGCGCCCGAGAGTGAGCAGTGTCATTCAGGTTTACTTGAGAGTCCAGTAGGGGTTCGAGATGTGCAGGAAACAGGTAATGGTATGTGGAGAAAGTTTCCTATTTTCAAGCAGTTTAAATACTGCAGTACAGACGGAACCAGAGGCGAAAGCCTTGACCGCTGACCTTGAGTCGGTGAAGATTTGCGATCTACTGTCATCCAAAAGGGCAAGGGCTACAGCCAACTGTTCGGCTCTTGAGAGAGTAGAGTCCCTAACTGACGCAGCATTGATAATAGAGCCCATATGGTTGACGGAAATAACAGGAAACCTAGCTGAGCGACCGTACTGAGCGGCATCGACAAAACAAACTAAATGAGGATCGTTCCCTATGTTCTTCAGAAGTGTGATGGCCCTAGCCCGGCGCCTTCCTGCGTTGTGCTGAGGATGGACGTTTCGCGGAAACGGAGAGACCTGGATGGCAGAAAGAAGCTTCTTTTCATTCATGACTCGAGTGATAAACTTTAAATCAATTCATGTTTAATTACCATAAAATGTTTCAGCTGTTCCTTTTCACTTGACAGAAGATAAATATTCAAGATTAGACAGTATTTTCATATTTTCGATGTGTCACGACGAACCTGGGCTATGCCAGCTGGGGAAACAAAAAAGAGCCCCCTTCAATAAAAGTGAACATAGCCGAACACAGCACGTGAGTTCAACTCGCGCCGCTAATGAAATATCTCGTCATCCCCCTTCACATGCAGTTATGGAATCGTAGTACCATCCCTGATGATCACAACAAATTTTTTCGGGTAAAGTTCAATATAGCAAAATATGTTAACTTTAGATAAACTACAGAGGCTTATTTTCCGGGGCTACTACTAGATACGGAAAGTCTCACTAATTCTTAGTCAGACATACAGACGGCTTTTAATGCACAATACCTGCAGCAAAAGTATTGCCACAAGCGTTTATAAATTTTATCTTGAAGCAATCTTGTGTCAGTCAGATACACAAAAAAAAACTGCTATGAACTCTCGGTGCAGACCACGCCATGGTGTCTGGAAAGCTTTCTGTTTGTTTCGCACGGTTCCACCTAGATTGCACGCAGGAGGCAAATAGTCGTTTATTTCAGGGTATACGCGTTCACCAACACAGCACTGCAATCTTCGATAACACATGTATAAAAGCCATCGCGCTTTGTCGCTTGTCAGCTTTTCGGTGGCCGATGCTAGATTGGCCAACATCAGTGAGCAGCGTGCGTTGTTTGCTGCAGTTTGAGTTTTTGTTTCGCGGCTACGAGTACAGCCCAAGTAAAGGGTTTCATCTAGGACACCAAGTGCTGCTTCGTCAATGTCTCAACCCTGTCAATGTATTCAGATGTTAAAGTTTGCATTATGCTGATACATCATGATACAAAAATAAGTTAGTTTTCATCATACTTAGCAGACCTTAGGTGAGATCTCCATGTGCGCCGCAGTATAGCTTGTCCAAACACAGTTTACATATTTCTTCATATATGCAGCACACAAAATAACGTGGATGAGAAATTTTGCGATGAAAATTGGTCAACTTATCGCAATAGTTGTTTAAGAAAAAAAGCTTCAATAGAATAACACTTCCATGGTAACATCTGAATTGCGTCAAAAGATCATAAAATTTTTCTTGAGAAAACAAAGTTTTTTAGCCACACTTCAATCACATGCGTTTTCAGACGAGAATGCATCGTACTCTTGAAAATAAAGTTTATTAAACGCGAAGCTTTCTTAGCGAACCTCGGCGACATTGAGTCTATCTATCTATCTATCTATCTATCTATCTATCTATCTATCTATCTATATATATATCTATCTATCTATCTATCTATCTATCTATCTATCTATCTATCTATCTATCTATCTATCTATCAATCTATCTATCTATCTATATATTTATCTATCTATCTATCTATCTTTCTATCTATTTATCTATCTATCTATCTATCTATCTATCTATCTTTCTATCTATCTAGCCACCAGCGACTTTTAGCTCTCCTGGCCGTTTCAATAATGGCATCGCTACCAAACACTTGGTAAGGCATAACATTGCTGTATGAAAAACATATTTCACTAGTCATAACATGAAAATCATGATATTGATGTCATGAATGTCATGATTTACAATTCATGGTCTTTTGCTCTCGCGGTGGTTTTGTTCACATGACATATTGCAAAACTGGTATGGTATGACAAGATTGCATAATGACTACAAGCGACAGACATTAACATGAAAATCATGACATGCCTGTCATGTAATAAGATGACTAAATGCCACGCTCATGATGCGCTTGCGGCCATTTCGTTACCATCACATATACGAAATTTGGTATTTCAGTATGTGAATGGACGACATAGGTAAATGATACGTCCAAACATAATAGTCACGACAAGTGTGTCATGTAACAACATGACTACATGCCACACTCATGATGCGATCGCGGCTGTTTTGCTAGCTTCACATATGACAAATTTGGTATTACGTGATCTCTATCGATGATGAAGGTCATCGATAGAGATCACGTAATACCAAATTGACACATAACAGGCATCTCATGATTATCATGCAAACATGATAATCATGAGATGCCTGTTATGTGTCATTTCACTAGTATCACATATACCACACCGTTCAGTGGAGTTTTCCAGTCTGACTACAGCGCCAGAATACATATACTAGCGGATAAAAAAAGAAACCTTGAGACGGCATTCGCGAAATTAGAACGCGACGCGCTCGTCTCGCGCGATGAATCTGCCGGCGGATTGTGCCCGGGATACACTGGGAACGCGAGCACGCGTCTCTTTTCTGCGTGTCCGTAACGGCGAATGTCAGAAACTTTGAGACGGGGCAGTGTGAGCAACGCAGCTCTATCTGGTCAGTGTTTGGTGCCGGTACGCCCCGCTGCGATGGTCCAGTGGCTAAGATACTCGGCTGCTGACCCGCAGGTCGCGGGATCGAATCCCGGCTGCGGCGTCTGCATTTCCGATGGAGGCGGAAATGTTGTAAGCCCATGTACTCAAATTTCTGTGAATGCTAAAGAACCCCAAGTGGTCGAAATTTCCGGAGCCCTCCACTACGGCGTCTCTCATAATCATATGGTGGTTTTGGGACGTTAAACCCCACAAATCAATCAATCAATCAATGTTACTACGGTACGTGAATGACGAAGGAATGTGAATGGCGGAAACATGATAATCATGATAGGCGTGTCATGTAACAACATGACTACATACCACGCTCATGATGCGCTGGCGGCCGTTTTGCTAGCTTCATCATCATCATCATCATCATCATCATCATCATCATCATCATCATCAGCCTGACTATGTGCACTGCAGGACAAAGGCCTCTCCCATGTTCCGCCAGTTAACCCGGTCCTGTGCTGGCTGCTGCCAATTTATACCCGCAAACTTCTTAACCTCATCTGCCCACCTAATCTTCTGTCTCCCCCTAACCCGCTTCCCTTCTCTGGGAATCCAGTCAGTTACCCTTAATTACCAGCGGTTATCTTGCTAGCTAGCTTCACTTATACCAAATTTGGTATTACGGAGCGTGAATGAACGACAAAGGTATAAAACTGGTGCAGCATATCATCGCATTTCGCGCTGGTTGCCATCGGTACGCGCCGACGGACGCTGGTCGCGCCTGGCGTCAAAACGAGAGAGTGCTCGTGTTTTGCTAACGTAGCGTCGCTGTGCTCAGCATGAACGCGCGTCAACGCTACATTGTATATCGGGCCCTTCATGATACGCTCGCGGCCGTTTTGCTTGCTTCACATATACCAAATTTGGTGTTTCATGACGTCAATGAATGAAGAAATATATGACTGGTGCAAACATAATAATCCTGCACAAAGGTTCGGAAGCACTCTTGCCCCACCGTGGTGGTCTTGTCGCTAAGGTACTCGGCGGCTAACCCACAGGTTTGCGGAATCGAATCCCGGCGGCGGCGGCAGCATTTCCGATGGAAGCGGAAATGTTGCAGGCCCGTGTGCTCAGACTTGTGCGCACGTTAAAGATCCCCAGGTGGTCGAAATTTTGGGAGAACTCCACTACGGCGTCTCTCATAATCATATCGTGGTTATGGGCTTTAAACGCCACAAATAAATCAAATCATCGGAAGTGCTTTTGTGCTTCTTGTGGACCCGTGAAATTGACGAGCGCATTTGATGTAACTGCATGACTTTGATTCGTATAGAGTGAAACTAGTTTTTCATCAATCTCTTTCTTACTCTTCTTTCTCTTCTCTATCTTTTCCTTTCTATTACACCCATTTCTACCACCGTAAGCGTTAGGTAGACAAACGGGTCTATGCTTCGTCTTCCGTAAGACACAAGAGCTGAGGAGAGGCTCTTAACTAAGAGTTAAAAGACTTTTTTTTTCTTGGGGGGCTCAAAATTACTACAGTCTCTGGAACACACAAAATAATTTCGCGCTTTAGCCGTGCACCCGGCTCTTACGACAAACAATTTCGCGTAAATATAATGTTATTTAACTAACTCGCCTAGTACAGGCAGTTTTTGTAATCAGCTAAGCCGCTCGTGTGGTGAAAAAAAATATATTTCGGCTTCTCGAATAGCTTCATGCGAACGGCTCCAGAGCAGCGCCCACCATTCACCAATGTCCTGAGCTTTCAGCATCGACGTTTCCTTGACGAAAATTTTCGCTCTAGAATCTCTGGGCTTGCCACGTCGAAGGCTTTTTCTTCTTTCGTTGCCAGTATCCACTCGCATCGTCTCTGGGGATGCAGACCTGTTCGGGGCCGATAAAAGCACCGTGATAGACCAAGAAGCACAACAGGATGAAAAGAGAACGCACGAAAGCGTATCAAGCGCCACGAATCGTCTCACGGACACTCACGTCATAGCTAGAGCATCCCGCTTTTTAGGATTTTTCTCTGTCAGCAATCAGAATTTGCTTTCCTGGACTCTTATGAACCACTGGCCGTTGCCTCGTATATTTGCAATTTATTCGCTAGCTTTACTATTCTCGAAAGCACCAGTCTCATGTTACTACAATATGTCTTAAACATGGGAGTGAGCTCAAATCTTTACTTCTATGGGTCTTGAATGTTTAGTCACTGTGCCTCATAAGGTGTAGCTGTATGCATTTTCTGTTTAGGTTCTCATGTTTTTGATGCTACCGCAGAAGGTTAAGAATGTTGATTGTTTTCCTCTTTGCGGGAAATGAAGAAACAAATTAACCATTGGCGCAACCGTTGTTACTAAACTTGGCAAACTGAGAAGAATATAATGTTCAGAAGAAAAAAAAAAGTGGCATTTTCTAACAAGTATGGGATGCTGGGCGAGTTGCTAATTCATTTCAGCATGTTTAATGTCTTTTTTTTGCGCACTGCAGTTGATCTCTCCTCTTACATATCGAGAGTCAGCGCTTATTCATGATTGGTTAGAGATTGAACGCGCATGCATTGTTACGGCGAGCTTATTGTTTAGAAAAAATGATGAACGATTCGGAGTACTCAGTACTTCACTACGGTAGAGCTGAAAGCCGTCCCTTGGGCATAACAATCGATGAGACCACATGGACATAAATAACACCATGAACGAGTTCACAAAAGTTGCTCCAACACCAGTGAGCAAACAATCTGGGGATAAATCCGTAAGGTTAACGCACTGGTTAACGTCGGCGCGGCCCGACGTTAACCAGTGCCAAATGCGACATGCTCCATTTCGTGCCGATGCGTTGCCCAGACAACACTGCGTGTCCCTTTTTCGTGACGGCGGGACGTCGGACGCGCCGCGACGCGCATGCGGTAGAGCAATGCAGCGCGGTGCGTGCCTGCGAGTACATGGCAGGACCGGCGCATGGCGAGGCAACGCCGGCGTGACTCGACAAAACGAATACCAGTGAGCACGCACACCACGTCACGTCTAAATGTATTGGCACCTTGACTGTGGCATGTAGTCATGTTCTCACATGACACGCATCTCATGATTATCATGTTTGCAGCAGTCACATGCCTTCGTCGTCCATTGGCGTCACGTAATACCAAATTTGTCACATGTGAAGCTAGCGAAACGGCCGCAAACGCTTCATGAGTGTGGCATGTAGTCATGTTGTTACATGACACGCATGTCGTGATTATCATGTTTGGACGTGTCATTTACCTATATCGTCCGCTCGCGTCGCCTAATACCGAGTTTGCTACATGTTAAGCTATTGAAACGGCCGCGAGCGCATCATGAGCGTAGCGTGTAGTCATGTTGTTACATAACATGGGTGTCTTTGTTTTCATGGTAGGGTCTGTTTGTTGTGTTTGCCATGCAATCATTCCATACCATACCAGTTTTGCAACATGCCATGTGAATGAAACCACCGCAAGAGCTGCTGGATTATGAAATGTAAATCATGATATTCATGACATACATCTCATAGTTTTCATGTTATGACTAGTGAAATGTGTTCTTCATACAGTCATGTTATGCCATACCAAGCTTGGTATCGGTACAATTATCGAAACGGCCAGGCGAGATAAAAGTCCTAGGCGGCTATATAGATAGATAGATAGATAGATAGATAGATAGATAGATAGATAGATAGATAGATAGATAGATAGATAGATAGATAGATAGATAGATAGATAGATAGATAGATAGATAGATAGATAGATAGATAGATACGCTCAAAGTCACTGAAGTTCGCTAAAAAATGCTTCGCATTTAAAAGTTAAAGAGGAAGGGTAGCACAGTGTGCTAAAAAGAGGGAAAAAAATCAAGGATGTAAAGAATGAAAAGGAAAAAAGCAAGCAAACGACAATGAGAGGAAAGGTGATGAAAAAAGTAATGAAGGATAGATATAAAGAAAAAAAAGCCAGAAGGAAAATAAGGAAAGAACGGCAGCAATAAAGGAAAGGAAGATAAGAAAAAAGAAAGACAGGAATTTAAAGGAAAGACATCAAAAACAAAGACAAAACAAAAGAAAAAAGGATATAAGAAGGAAAAAAAAAGAAAGACAGCAAAAAAAAAGAAAAAAATAGAAGGAAATATTGAAAGAAAGAAAGAGAGGAAAAGAAAAGAGAGGAAGAAAGAAATAAACTACATTGCGTAATGAACGCACACGCCAGGTGTCATTTGCGCCAGTTATTTCGACAGAACAACTGCTCCTGAACCTTTTCAGAACCAGTGGCGCAAAAAGTGTAGTGGAAGCATAACCCGATTTGCGCCCCGTCTAAACAACAACAAACCTTCGCAGTTGCCTGCACGGAAGGTCACCTCCACCTGGTTTACTGTATTGCACAAGAAGATCCTTGATGTTCGCCTTAGTTCGGTAACCAGAACGCTACATGGCTGTTGGGGAAGTCACGACAAATATGGGCTCTGCGCGAAATGAATGATAGCTTCTTACAACGTTGATTCCTATCTAGACCGCCAATGAATAATTCGCCATGCCGAAAAGCTGCTTACTCTTTCACCGAACGTCTGTTAGGAAACCATCAGCGAGCGTTGTGGACACAGTTCCGGAAACACGGTGCATGCGAAATAATCAACGATCACTCATTTCGTGTCAAAACACCGACTCTCATTTTGTACTTGTCATGCTTGCAGATAATGAAGGTTGGTGTGGGCGCTTTTTTATGGATGATGTTCGTTGTTATGTATGCTCAGAGTGCGTTCACTGAATGGGAAGTTTGGTGTCGTATACGTGTTTCTTCCGAAGTGCAACAATATTTCGAGGCGTCAATTAATAAAGAGATAGTATTTATTTTAGGAAAAACATATGGGCACAAATTGAGAATAAAGAAAAGGTAGCCGAGTAGGAAGTAAGCTTTCACAAACATCGGGAAAAGCTGTATGCCTCAAAATATTATAGAGACATGGCTATTACTTCATTTATAGTACGCACGCAGTGCTGCGCTTCTGACTGACGATCAGTATCTAGATTGAGCCAACGTAGTTTTCGTTTCAGATAGCAGTCGCTTAACCAGTCACGTAACGGTAACTACTCCAAACATCCGCGTGCTAATGATCCGGACCATTGTCTATTCACTGATACGCAGGATGCCGATGGTAAATACAATCAAAGCCTTTACATGGTTGTATCTACCCGTACTTTGACAGAAAAGAAGGTAAAGTTATAGGTAGAATATAAAGAATTACTTGGAACCTGTGTACAATGACAGGATAATCCTTTTTTATATTGTGCTCATATCGACTACATATGCTGCGAGGTCAACGATGGCTTTAACGTTTTTTTTTTACTAAATTGCGTAGACACGTACACCAGCTTGGCGTGGTCAGTGAGAAAAATTCTATTTTGTATTTCAGACGAGATATTGCCAGATGTTCCTTTGAACAGTCTCGCACATCGTGTTCAGCAGCTCTGCACATATAACCGCACCTGTCCATGGTGATAACTGGATGGCGCGCACTTTACAATCGCGAAGGTTTGCGCTGTTCGGGTTTCATTTGACGCAAATAACACTTAGTTGTTACGTTTTCGTTTCGCTGCTCATGGTCCACTCGTGTGGATGCGGTCATGGTTGAAACTCGTAAGCAACTCAGCTATGTTCCATGAAATCTGATATGATCTGAGCCAAACTTCAAAAAACGCGTACTGAATAAGAGCTAGACTAACATTGGAATACACCTGTGCTGTGTGGGACCCCTCTCAAAATCTATTCAATGAACTGGGAAAGATAAAAAACCATGTTTCTAGGTTTGTCCGTAGATGGCATGACCAAAATGAACTCTGGAATCGAAACGTGAGTTGAACAGGAAAGTGCTCTCTTCTTGAGAAAAAAGTTTACACCAGTTTTTATACCTCATATACACTAACAAGACTCTGATGAAAAGCGAGAACTATCCTAAGCAACTTCATTTTGTTTTTAAATGTACTGACCATTCTTTTAAATACTAGAGTACCATGGCAGTGCGAACTTGTTTACAAACTCTTTCTTTGCCAGAACTATTTTTACAGCAACCGGCTGTGTGAAGAGCAATTGTGCTGTTCTAATGAAGACCTATTCGTTTCCCGCCTGTCATGCTCTGCTATGACGCTTTCAGAAATGCTGGATAATCCTTGTTAAAAGAATAAAGAACACATACTTTTTGAACAAGGAGTAGAAAAAGCATGTCATCTGTTAATGTCTTCGAACGACATTATCACGGAAGAAACATGTGCGGTTGTAATTTTGAAAGTCTTCTCAATTTTTTTTCGTGAAGTCTGTGAAAGATACCACAAATCTAATGCCAACATCTTTATTTCGAAGTGGTACATGTAACTGTATTTACTTCCCTGGAAAATTTCACAGAAACTATTGTGAAATTTTAGAATGAATTTATGCTGCAATCAATCGGCTTTCTGTTTCGACGTAACCGAAGGCCTTTCATGTTTTATACAAGAAATATCAAGAACATCTATATTAATAGCTTGGCTGCTCGTGTGAAAGTACGGATGAGTTCAAGTGGATGAGTTTGAATGGCTAAAGTATGGATGAAGTTTAAATGGCTAACTTGACTATTTAAACATGCTCTGCTTGTTACAAACAGGTCATTTGAACTGAACTTGGACTTTGAACTTTATTTCGCATCTATACATGGTACAGATAACAGGAACACAGACAAAAAGCCACATATTGGCTTGACGAGGTCTGTATTCCTTTATTTTTTGGCAACAAACAGTGGACAGGCAAAGCCAAAAGAACAATGCATAAAAATACTTGTATCTGAAACATCGAAGTGATCCATATGCAAAGTTTGCAACGCGTTGCTACAAACTTTAAACATAACAAACAAATAATATCCATGGTAAACATACAAGCATAATAATTATTCCCTAATAATTAAAATCTTAAAACATGTCATTGTTTACTTTAAATATAAGATGCATGTTCATTGAAATCAATAGGATGTGTAATCAACACATCCGCATCCTTCGCAAGAGAAAGTATGCCAATTACAGAAAAGAGTTATGTAAAGATAGTAAGACATGACGAACCATTTGTTTTCTATAATTTGTTCGACAATGTGGGATGTGCCAGGTTTCTTTGTGTCATGTACTGAACGAGCTTGAATTTAATGTTAGCCGTGACTGATGCTCTAGAGAACTCATGATGTTTTTCATTTCCATTGAAATCAGTTTTTTTTTGAACGGTAGATCCCAATCTCGCCGAAGTTTTGTTTACATTTCGTTCTGCTACACTGATAATACTACACGGCGTTGCCTAGCAACCTTACGGGTGGCCTAATAACATTCGTTATAGGATGCATTACTGACATAATGTTGTATATATCTAAGCTCATTGCTTGTCTTCATAGCACGAGCGAAATGAAAACGAAAAAAAAGTTACCAGGACTAACAATCGACATCGCAGTGTCGAATCTTTTCAAATGAATCTTACATTTTTACTTGCACCGTACAATTGCATGCTATTTGCGGAGCTGAAATGGTTCAACAAAACAGACTAGTGCGCCAGTTGTCCTCGTGCCTTACGTCGTCCCGCATCGTTTACTTCTCCGGCAACCTCGAGATCTCGAGATAGATATCGTTCGGTTCAAATGCCGTTTCCCGTTTCAAATCAAGAGAGAAATCATTATCATGAAGCTTAATCTCGGCTTCAAGCTTCAAGTAAATCGTGAGCGCCATTAAAAAATTGTGCTTCCTGCAAGCTAACTTTTTTCAGACAAATAGAACGTGTCTTCTCAGAGAGTTATTCCTGATGCCATGCGCGTTGCAGAACATAGCCGAAGTAAAACATGCGCGTCCTCGATCCTGTCTTTTTTTTTAGCGCACTGTGTTATCGAGAAATAGCATTGAAACGTAAAGAGCCCCATTATCTTTTTGTTACAGTAACTAACTTACTGGTTAAGTAGAGGTGATTTCATTACTATTCCGCCTATCGTCAAACCGGGCGCAAACATTTTCGCCATCCACACATTGCCTGCCTACTGGTCTTCTATTACAAGCTGTCCCCGCGCGCCCCACTATTCGTGCTGCATTTTGTCACCCCGCGGCCTGCTGCAGCTCAATAATAGCTTGTGGTAGACTACTGGGATTAACTTGAGTAAATTATAAAACGGCGCTTCGTGTGCCTCGTTAACACGATACGTAGAAAGCTTTAGCGACACCCAGAATTACCGCCCCAATAACTAATCCAGTACGAATGTTTTGTGATCGATCAGCGTCGTGAAAATATAACTAAAACTGTACATGCATAGGTGAATATACGTTGTGTTGTCGAGTAAACATAAATATCTCCGGTCCCAAACTGGTTGGTTATAACAGAAGCACAGCCGCGCACTTTAGGAGGACGTTCCAAACGTTAAATTTAATACGGTTCTTTGATGCGTGAAAGCCATGGTACAATTGATTCTGAGGCAAGCCACAGCCGTGAAGGCTCTGCATTGATTCCAACCACTCACACTTATTTAAGCTGCATCTGTACCTAAGTACAGTTTTTTTTTCTTATTTGTAATCATATGAATGTAGCCGGTGTGTAACGGTGTTAAACGCACGTCCCCAAGCCTATCAGTGTAAAGACTAAGTCGCTAATGTACCATAGGTCACCCTGCACTTTCGTGTTCTTCGCAGTGCAGCAACAGGCACGTAATTATAATAAATTTAAACATCGAATTGTTCAGTGTCCGGACCAGTACACAATGTGACCATGGAGTTCTCATCTGATAGCTAATGTGAGAATTTCATTAAAAAAACTGAAAAATCACTCTCAATGGCTATGCTAAAACTAAGTGTGCTTATCACAGAACCTTTGTGCTGTAACTATGTTACCAGCACATTCACTGTAACACTCAGTGTAACGCAGTGTGAGTTAGACAAAACAATATCGGCACAATGAGAGCTGCATTTAAGTTCTGTAGCTTACTATTCTGTTCATCGGACAAAAATGTTGTCCTATGAAGTGAGAGCTGTGACTTAATATCCGCGATAAGTAATAATAATAATAATACAATAAAAAATATAAATTGATAAATTAAATAATAAAATAATAAATAATAAATATTATAGTGAAAATGTGTAGAGGAAAAAAAATGTCAGCCTAAATGGAAAGAATAAAAAAAATAATAGTGGAATGGGAATGAAGAATTAAGGGGAATATACACAACTATGAAGAAGCTTTCCTGAAAACACAAGAATCTGTAAAGTGTGAGAAAGTCTGTTAAAACAGTGCAGATCTGAGACAAAAACAATGACAGCCAACTTTTAAAAACATCAATATTATAAAAGTCGATAGGATAGAGACTTTGTACTCTGTTAACGGTGGAGTGTCGAAATAAATTGGAAGGTAGATGAAATGGTCGTTTCTCCGTGATTATCTTACGTGGAATCTGAAAATTTACACAACTGAGAAGTAAAGGGCAGGATAACATACCGTAAACAAGTCTGTAAGGAAATAGCAGGTCAGCGCGACTCCGTCGGCAGTGAAGTGATGGCAATGATAATAATCTCACAGTGTTGAAACAAGACGCAAATGCATTTCTAGCGCTACTATAGTTGTAAATGCTTAGGAATTTTTCTAGACTCGTTCAATGGCGTCTTTGTAGGATTCCGCAAAGCCATTCCCCATAACAGATGCCTATTAGAAGTTGAGGAAGACATATAGCTTTGTAGAATTTGTAGAAGGCTGTACGAGAAGTGAATTCTCGAGAGACTCTGCGAACACAGCAGAGAGAACGATGCCCACGCATGCCACCACATTTAGTGTGGGCGAAAAATTCAGTACGCTATCAAAAAGAACACCAAGATCACTGAATTCGTAAACCTTAGATAAAAACATGATATTGAGAGGACGGAAATGACACCATAGATGTTTTGCGAGATATACTCATGCATTCGGTCTTTGAGGTGCTCAGAGTAAAGTTATTATTGTCACACTATTCGGAGAAAGAACAAAAATCTGACTGCAGCAAGCGACAGTCGTTAGCTGAATGAATTTCTTTAAATACCTTGATGGCATCGGCATACAAAAGAAAAGAACAATAAAGGATTGCACAAGAAACAACGTTAACCCAGAGTAAAAGTAAGAGTGGGTCTAATACCGACCCTTGAGGGACTCCACTGGTCACTTGGTACAAGAAAGACGTTTGGCCATTTACGGCAGCATAACAAAACCCACAAAGCAGATAGCTGTGCAGGAGATTTACAAAAGACGAGTCAACATCAAGGTTTGCAAGTTTTACCAAAAACAGAGAGTGACTGCGTACGTCGAAAGCTTTGCTGCGGTCACAGTTGACTACTTCAATTGGTCCTCTCTGAGAAATAGGTGGGGAGATTTGCTTCATAACGCAAGCAAGATTTATGATGTGGAGCAGCCAGAAAGAAAACCGTATGATTAAGAATCAAATTATTAATTATTCACCCTAATATAAAATTTGTTGTGAAGAGCCAGCTCAAAAAACTTTGCTGTGGCACATAGTAGAGAAATCGACCCATAAATGCAAACATCCGTTTTGCCGCCCAATTGAAATATTGGAAAAACACGCGCAGTTTTCCACATGCTGGGCAGTTTGAAAGCGTCGAAACAGCTATTAATTATTGTAGTAAGTACTAGAGAAAGTATTGTTTTGATTATTAGCCGCAAGCACAACAGAGGAGGAAGAAGCGAGCGTCACGAGTGGCAGTGTCTGGCGTTTTTCGAGGAAGGCAACGTTGCGCGTCTGCTATTGCGTTTTGATTTTGTGTGCGAATAGAGCCTTGCTGTTCATGTCGAAACGAAGCCTTGTGTCCTGTTCTTTGCACGTTGAGACACTGGTGGAGGTGCTGGATTTCTGCGACTGATGCTCGGGACTCCTTAGCGGCTCGGCACTTCAAGTCCGACACCGCACCCATTCCTTCAGTGTATACCCCTTTCCACCACTACAGTCGCCGACAGCGAGGCCTTAGTCCTGAGGCGATTACCTTGGAACTTCCCCAGCAAAGCACTCCACCTGGAGAAATGGCAACTGAAGGTGCTTCCCAGCTGACTTTTAAGCAGCCTCAGATTCCAGAGACATTCCATGGTGAGGCGTATGAACACGTTGTGGACTGGTTGGTGAGGCCCAGCATTAGCGAGTCGCTAAGGCAAACCGCTGGACCACCGAGCTAAAGCTTTCACGCTCCTACTTTGCTTTAGCGAACAGCGCTTGTACGTGGCATGAGAAGCACAAGGCAGCGCTGTTTTCATGGGATAAATTTCGGCAGCAGATTCTCAGCACCTTGGCAAACAATGACCGCCATGACTTTGCTAAGCAACTTGTTGAGTCTCGGGTCCAGAAACCGAATGATAGTGTCGCCATGTTTGTGGAGGACATGACCCACCTATTTCGACGGGCTGACCCTGACATGCCTGAAGTCAAGAAACTCCGCCTTTTTGTGCGAGGTGTCAAAAAACAGCTGTTTGCCGGCCTTCTTCGCAATCCACCGATGACCGTTGCGGAATTCATCAAAGAGGCTGCAGCTATTGAGTGAGCACTGCAGCAACGGTATCGCTATTACGACCGACCAAACGGCACCTCAATCGGCTTCTTTGCTGTGACGGCTGGCAGTGACGGTTCTCTGCGTGAGTTTATTCGTGAGGTTGTTCGTGAGGATATCCGCAGCTTCCTTGTGACTCCGCAAGAACCTGACATGGCTTCAGTTGGAGATGTTTTTGCGGCAGAAAATCAGGCAGGAGTTTTCGCAGCCCGAATCACTACCAGCCCAGCGATCTATTACTATGCGTCAGCCACCCGTCATCCGTCGCCAGTGCCGCACAACTTGTTTGCACTGGCTCATTCGTAAAACGCGCTGGCGGCACCAGTCAACAACCAACCGCCGCCGCCGCCGCCTCCGCTACCAACGACGATGACTCCGCAATGTAACGCACATACTAAAACTCCGTTCTACCCGCCGTTCTACCCTCCGCCGGCATCTGCATCTTGGTCGCCGAGGGTGCCTATACCAGTCGACCATTCGTTCGCAAGACGGATCTGTGGCGCACCGTCGACCACCGTCCACTGTGTTTCAATTGCGCAGAAGCTGGACATGTTTACCGCATCTGCGCATATCGTGAACAAAGATACCCGACTTATGCGCCGACTTTTTAACAAACTCATTTCGACACCCGACGTGGCAGCGCACACCCGCAAGCACAGCCATCCACTCTGTATCATCGATACCGATCTCCGTCACCTTCGTCGAGCTCTTCGCCGAACCATTGTAGTTACTTAGAAGTGTGGCAGTTTGGGCTAGTTGATATGACGTGACAATAGTTATAGCGCGGAAACAGAACAACAACACAGAGACAAGAAGGACACGAAGGACACGAGCGATCGTGTCCTTCGTGTCTTTTTTTGTCTCTGTGTCGTTGTTCTGTTCCCGCACTATAACTATTGTCACGTCGTAGTTACGCTGACGTTGTCCGGGGCCGGTCCCCAAGCCCTCATCGGGGAAACTACCAGCTGCGCGACCTTTGAACGGAAGGTTGCCGCCCGTCGAGATACTGCAATACTTCCAGTATACCAGTATGATACGACGATACGACGAACGATGCAACACCACCGAACCCACAGAAAATTGTAAGCGATGACCTAGCTGTTTACATAGACGTATGTCCTGTGACAGCGCTATATAGTAGATACTGGCGCAAATTTCTGTGTCGTGAGCAGAAAGATTGCTGATTGGCTTAAAAAAGTTAAAACTTTATCGACAGGCCTAACATAAAAACCCGGGCGCCCCACTGATGACGCCAACTCGAAAGTGCACTGGCGGAATTAATATCGGTGATTCAGCTTTCATTGCCATGTTCGTGATTTTGCCCGATTGCTGCAAAGGCCTGTTCTTGGGGCTGGATTTCCTGTGTCAATATGGTGCCGTCATAGACTTGCTAGACAGGTCAGTTACATTTTTGATGGCCCCAGATCAAGTTTCAGATATAAGATGTAACGACCAGCGACGTAAACATACGCGCGCCTTCGAAGATCACGTGACCCTTCCACCCCGTTCAAGTGCTCTCGTAGCTGTAACATGCGACCACCCAGGCAACTTCGACTACATCGCTGAACAAATTCCAGCATTGCTATTCATCCATGGCCTATCTATTGCAAGAGCTGTCGTAAGCCTCAATTGTGGACACACGCACGTTCTGGTTGCGAACTTCAGTACGGAGCGACGACATCTTGCGACAGGTATGGCAGTCGCGTACGTAGAGGAGCTCACCGAGGTCGCAGGCTGCTTGACTCTGGAGGAAGCCGGTGTCACCGTGTCAGCCCCTCTATCCGTCGACGTTGGCCCACGTTTACGGCCCCCGCAGAAGCAAAGCCTTCTGGAGCTTATTAATGCGTTTCAGGACTGTTCTTATTCAACGTCAAGAGTTCACCAAACGCCGTGGCCGAAACATCTCATAATTACCAATGAAACGGCCAGGCCCATACGGCAGAACCCATACCGAGTAGCTCCGCGGGAACGGGAGGTCATAGAACATCAGGTGCGGAAGATACTTCAGGATAGCATTATTCCGCCGTCGAAAAGTTCTTGCACGTCGCTGGTAGTATTGGTGAAGAAAAAAGACGGCACGTTACGTTTCTGCGTTGATTACCGCAAGCTCAATCAGGTTACGAAAAACGACGTTTACCTGCTGCCTCGTACAGACAATTTCCTCGATCGATTACGCCATGCACAGCATTTCTCGTCGGTGGATTTACGGAGCGGATATTGGCAAATAGAAGTTGACGAAAGAGATCGAGAAAAAACAGTATTCCTGACACCCGATGGTCTTTATGAGTTCAAAGTTCTCCCGTTCGGCTTGTGCTCAGCACCGGCAACGTTTGAGCGGCTCATCAAATCAGTCCTATCAGGTCTGAAGGGGCAAACGTGCCTGGTATATTTAAGCGATGTCATTGTATTTTCAGCTATATTCGACGATCACTTCAAGCGACTACACATGGTATTTCAAACGATACGATCAGTCGGATTAACGCTCAGGCGAGAAAAATGTCACTTTGGCTTCGAAGAGCTTCTTTTTTGGGACACCTTGACAGCAGTGAAGGTGTACGGCCTGACCCAGACAAAACAGCCTCTGTTGCATGTTTCCCACGCCATCATACAAGAAGGCAGTGAGGCAATTTGTAGGCCTCTGCGCATAATACCGACGCTCCATTGAGAATTTTTCGCGTATTGCATCACTTTTGGCACAACTACCCCGAGAAGACATCACGTTCGTGTGTGGTGAAGACCAGCAGGCAGCGTTCAACGAGCTGCGGCAACGTCTTCAAAACCCGCCAGTTCTCGGACACTTCGACGATGACGCTTCGACAGTGGTTCACACCGACGCCGGCAATGTCGGCTTAAGAGCTGTGCTCGTTCAGCGGCAAGATGGCGCCGAACGAGTAATTGCTTATGCAAGTCGGACTCTCTCCCGTACAGAGGAGAATTACTCCACCACTGAAAAAGAGTGTCTTGCGGTGGTGTGGGCAGTCATGAAGTTTAGTCCATATTTTTACGGCCGCCCGTTTAAAGTCATCAGCGATCTCCACTCACAAACACAAATGACCTGTCAGGACGATTGGCGCACTGGAGCCTCAAGCTTCAAGAATTCGATATGGCTATAGTTTATCAATCCGGAAAGCAACATACAGACGCCGATTCTCTTTCTCGCGCCCTATTAGAAGACGAAAATGCCGAAGATGATGACGATGCGGCGTTTGTAAGTGTAGTCAACACGTCTACAATCGCGCAGCAGCAACGCGACGAACCCCAGTGGCAACCCCTTATTGATTTGTTTGAGGACGCACATCTGCGATGCCAAAGCTCTTCGCAAGAGGGGTAACATTGTTTTGTTTGCGCAATGATGTCCTTTATAGGGTCAACTTTTCTCCGAGTGGCAACACCTATTTACTTGTCGTCCCAACACCACTTAGGAAAGAAGTACTTGAGGCTTGCCATGACGAATCAACATCCGTTCATTAAGGCCACACACGAACGCTATGCCGAGTGAGACAGAAGTATTACTGACCGAGACTGACGGCAACCGTTCAACAGCACGTTAGGACTAGTCTTGAGTGCCAACGTAGAAAAGTGCCAGCTGTCAAACCAACAGGGCTCCTCCATCCAATTGATGTACCGGAAACTCCATTCGCTCAAGTCAGAACGGATCTTCTACGACCATTTCCAACTTCGGCTGCTGGTCGCAAATAAATAATTGTAGCCACAGACTACATCACTCGCTACGCCGAAACAAATGTTTTGGAGTAGGGCATGGCGCATGAAGCAGCCCGGTTTTTTATTGAGAATATTGTCCTGAGGCATAGCACTGCATCTATAGTAATAACTGCTTGAAGAAAAAGTGCCGCCACATCCACGAAGTGAATGATGATGAGTGGGCGAAGCTCCAGAGGTAAACCTTGTAAACCATGAATCCTCCGTACATTTTGCCCACTCGATTTTATTGCAACGCTCCCCCTAGCGTACGTCGCCGCACTATATCGAACGATGACACGCGCCATATGTGGCATCATTCCTATTTTACAACACCTCGCATCTTTCATAATCAACTACACGTACCACCGTCTAGTTTATAACATCTTGCATCTTTTGGATGGATGGATGGATGGATGGATGGACGGACGGACGGACGGATGGACGGACGGACGGACGGACGGACGGACGGACGGACGGACGGATGGATGGATGGATGGGACGGACGGACGGACGGACGGACGGATGGATGGACGGACGGACGGACGGATGGATGGATGGATGGATGGACGGATGGACGGATGGATAAGGCTGTACCCTTTAGATCGGGCGGTGGCTAGCGTAATACTTAATGCCGTCAGCTACAAGTACCGCCATCTAGTGAACACTGCAAGAACTGAACGAGAGGTGGCTACATACAGGGGACGCACAGCCCACGCCTTAAGGAGCTTCGCTCCTAAAACATTCACAGCCGAGCTATTGCGCACAGTTTAATTCTAAGTGGAGCATCTCAGCGGCGTACTACGGCATACCATTCACCCAGAAATGGTATGATGAAACGGCTGAACAAAACACTTGCGGATATGCTTTGCATGTACGTCCATGTGGAACATAAAAATTGGGGCGAGATACTGCCTTATGTCACTTTTTCTTAAAATACGGCACAGCAAGAGGCAACACGCATCACATAAGTCCGTCTTCTCCATGGCCGTGACGTCACAACCATGCTCGGCGCTATGTTGCCGCATGAAAATGATGGCATTGAAACAAGTGCAGTCTACATAAGAACCGGTTCACGCTAGCGTCAAGCCTGCCGCAACGGCGCAGTGCCGTAGACTAGCGGCCGGTGCCACCCGCAGGAGAGCTGTTCGAATTGCACGGCTTAATCCTCCGACAAACATGGCTGACCTTCCCAATACAGTTGTCGACCACCCCGCATCTCACCAGCGGCCGCCGTGCGCTCTGTTGTAGCTCGTAAGCTCCGAACTGATGCTTCCATTTGCTTTAGACTCATGTGCTTTAGCTTCGACAACACAGTATTTGAATCGATTCAGCACCCTTTTTGAGAACCATATTAAAAAATTGATGTTATAGACCCAAGCAAGCCTTCCCAAATCTCGGAGGGCGTACACTACACGTTTGTTTATGGTTGCTAACGCTGGATTGTTGGCGCCACTTGTCCAAACGTCTGATTTGGGGACGTCACTTTGAATTGCGGTGTACTTTTTTAAATACTGGGCAGGCGAAAATGATCTATTCACTGGAGGAACATAGTCTGGGAACAACACGTACGACATATGGTGAAAACCGCGGAGCAAGCAGCTCGAAGTGTCTCGCGACATACGCAGACAATGCGGAGAAGTGAAAGCAGACGACGCAGCTCAGCCATGTCGCTGCTTCGTCGCTGATTGGCTAAACCACTCTCCGCCAAACGGTAAACGGCAAAAAAATGGATCTCTGACCCATTTTTTGAACAGTGAAGAACGGCAGACGTGCGCGAAGCAAACAGCCGCGCACGGCTGCCTGGGAACGTCAAACGTCAAAGAGCGAGGCATGCTAGCCGCTAACGTGAAGCGGCCCTAACTCCACTTGCTGAAGCAACCCGCCAACTTACCCGCGTACGTATTCGTTGCCACCAAGACTATGACACAAGGCGCTATAATCTTCGTCACCGACCAGTCTCCTATGAACTAAGAAAGAAAGTTTGGATCTAGACCCCAGATCGCCGTCGTGACCTCTCCGAGAAGCTCTTAAGACGGTACTTCGGCCTCTGTGGTGCTATGAAGTTATTCCCGACAGTCCACGTTGTTCAAGACGTCAAAAACATGCACCAGAAGTTGTGCACGTGGTTCGGATGAAGCCTTATTTTTCCGAATGAGCCCGTGGGCTGCGATGATGAAGCACTGAAACGATGCCGTCTTGGAAGGGAGGGTAATGTCACGGTTATTAGCCGTGAGCACAACAGAGGAGGAAGAAGCCAGCGCCACTAGTGGCAGTCTGTGCCGTTTTTGAGGAAAGTGACGTTGTGCGTCTGTTCTTGCGTTTTGCTCTTGTATGCAAATAGAGCCTTGCTGTTCACGTCAAAACGAAGCGCTGTGTCAGTTCTTTGCACGTTGCGACAATATGCTACGTTTAGTGTGGCTGAAGGGATGCCATCTGGTCCGCACGATAAGAATGGTTTTAAGCGTCTAATGCATGAGTAGATGAGTTTTTCATCCAGCGACAAATCACTGCTTGTTCTATCTGCCTTGTGCTATTGTCCTTTCCGATTCCCATAGCTTTAGGTCTTATAAACGGATCAAAAATGCGTGGTGAAACAGTCAGCGTCGGCATGCACTTCGACACTGTCCGACTCCAATAGCTTGAAGGACTCCCCACTTTTGCGAGACCATTTGCACACATACTTCCAAAACTCAGACGGTTGTCAGAAAGTTTTTTTTTTAATACTGCAACATATTAAATAGACGGAACTGTGGTCCCATGTATTTAGGCATTTAGAGAGAGTTATGAAAAAGCTTCACATTTCCTTTCACTTGCTCAAGGAAGAACATTTAGCCTTCTTGTTCACGCGACATTTATTCTTCTGTGCACTTATAACTTGAGGGGAGAACCAGTGGGGATATTTACAATGTTTTTGAGTATACTGTGGTGTAAACTGACGCACGCTGTTTAGTACAAGCTTCATAATCTGCTCGACTTGGTCATCAGCATTTGGCTTCCTGTGAGCAATCAACAGATGACAAGTAGTGATAAAAACCCTTGTACTCACCTCTATTGAAAGCAAATCTTGGAGACTGGTTAATATCTCTGCTGCACCTTTAGTTTCGGTACATACAGATAATCTTAGAATGAGTGGTTGGTTTAATTGTAATAATAATAATAATAATAATAATAATAATAATAATAATAATAATAATAATAATAATAATAATAATAATAATAATAATAATAATAATAATAATAATAATAATAAGCTATTAGTTTTATTATTATTATTATTATTATTATTATTATTATTATTATTATTATTATTATTATTATTATTATTATTATTATTATTATTATTATTATTATTATTATTATTATTATTATTATTATTATTATTATTATTATTATGATGATGATGATGATGAACACCTTCACCAATATAAACACAACGATGCACATGGATTCATATCGAATGTGCGTAATCTCGATTGGGCAGCACTTGCTTAGGCTCTCAAAAAGCTGGCGAACGTCGAAAGAACCCACAGCCGGCCAGGTATGGAGTCTGCATTTGGGTCAATGGAGTATTTTTTTTATCTGCTAAAATTACGAGGCAGCCAAATGATGGATCTCACAGTCGCTATCGTCAAAAGAATCTCTGATGACCCTCAATTGATCAGTGACAGGTAGCATCATGAAAAACACACAACTGAGAACGAGCGTGACACGTGATAAATTTACGAGAAATGTCAGAGAGAAACCACGTGAGAAGGACAATAAAGAAGTATGAGACATGTCCAGCAGGCTGGTGCGCAGATTACTAATGGAAGCACGTGGACAAAACTGATTAGCTTGACCGGAGAGAAAGAAATAAGGAAGTCTTTTTTTGTCTCGCTAGCCACGTGCGCTCTTTTACGAGAAAACAGAAATATGGGAAAAATCTTGAACCCGCTTCACTTATCTGGGTTACAATGTGCTCTACGCGTGGCCTCACAAATAGCTCCTTTGAATGGCTCTTTGTGTTTGACAGAACAAAGTTGGCATGCAGGAAGCACGTGGTATTTAATAATGCATCAAAATTTCCTTCAATAGATCAGCCATTTCGAAGTTACTTGATGTCTGCGTGTGGTCTGGTGCGTGCCTAAGTTATGTGTAATCTCTGGGACTCCTTAGTGTACGTACTAGCACAAAGGGTAGCAGCAAGAATAGAGTAGATAAAAAATATTTCAAAGACGTAAGACTTATGTGTGGAATGTAATAATGGTTTTTCAAGAAGGAAGGCGCAAATTTAAGGGCTTGTTTTTTTGTCAGATACAATAGCACCGAGACACAATATTATCTGTTAGTTCTCATTACTACTCTGTAAAACGGTTTTTAAAGATTATTTTTGGAGCCGGCACGCGCATCAATGCGATCACATCATATTCTTCTTGAAACTCTGGGGGGCTATTTGTTCATAACTCAGCCTAATATAGTGTAATAAAATGGCGGCCAGTAAAATTAGGAGCTATGACGTGATCTTGCGTAATAAGTTATTGCGTAACATTTGAAACAATATGTAGTATGCACACGTGGGAGTACTTCAACGGGCTCGCATCTCATATTCACAGGCGGGTTGATACGAGTGAAAGTTTTGTCGAGGCTCCTAAAGTGGTCGCAAGATGTGTAATGACCTGTCCACGCGACAGAGCGAATCGGTGACGCTCTTTCACCGTCCGCTTGCGTGCGGCAGGCGTCCCGCCACGTGTTGTGCAGCGGTGTATGTAGTGCGTGTACAGACTCTAAGATCTGAATAGGGGGGAAGCATGGTTCAGCTTGGCTGGTTTTATTGGTGTGGTGGACTGTTATTTACACTCCCACCGCTCTTTAATGCCGTTAAACGAATACAATCAATTTTTTGCTTCTAATGAGGCGTCTTTACTAAAATTTCGGAAGTGCAAGCTGAGTAACTCCAACGATTTCTCGAAGACTGCCAATATCAATAAAATATACGATCTCTTCGGTGTTTTATTGACATGTGGCATAATATATATGACTGAAAGTCATTTAGATTTTTCTGACCATGAATTTTAAGGATAGCTCGTAAGCTCCCGAATTGCGCCTTCAAATGCGGCCTCTGTATTTTTGACATAGCAGCTTGCATCACAACCTTTCTGAGAGGGTAAAAACCAAACCGCAATACTGCCGTACTGGCGCAGTCGGAGTCGCAGCCGAGTTTCCAAAAGTTGGCGCCACTAGATGCATCGCCAGATTACATCTCTAGTTTCTCTCGTTTTGCGCCGAGCCCCACGCACAATCTATTACTGCGTTTGCATTACAGCTGGACAAGTGTTGACGTCAGTGTGAATATTGCGTGAAGCAGCTATCCGTTTCAGTTTCTACTCAGTTTTCTTGAGACGGTATGGTAAACTTTACTTATATACTGAAGATCAACGCTAACGTTGACGCAGGCGGCCCCCACTTTGGAACCCTAAGGTTTAACCTTACGGCCACATCGTGAGCCTTTTGAATGGCCTTCACTATATCTGAAAGATCGGCTCAGTGAAGCACTCTTTGCCACCAGTCTCTTTCCTTGTTACAGACTGTGAAAGTCGCTGCACACTGCCAGAGCCAGAGCAATGATACCTATATACTTCGCGCAATTGACTTGAACCTATCTGTCTAGATATATTTCATTGATAAATTTGAATTTGGCCCATTCTGGGTAAGTTCTTTGTAACAATTTTAAAGTCAGTGCTTGAGATCTATATTTAATTTGTTGAAGGCAAACAAAAATGACATACCTTTTGCAGTGCTGTCAATGTTATTAGAAAATGACGATGTCATAATGTGAAACTGGAGTTGCTTTTTGAAGGCTTTCTGATAGTGGTAGTTGAAAGCAGCCCGTATTCGGTGTAACCTCAGAAAATGTGATTTATTTTTGTGCCTGGTTGCCTACTTCTGCTTCCGCAAGATGTCATACTTCAAAACACAGAACCATTCAAGACGGGTTGCGGGATAGTGATGCAAGCCTAGGTATTTAAAGCTTGCGTGAGTTTACGCCATGAAAGCCTTACATGGGCTGAGAGATTTGGTATTTTTTTTTTGTTTTCATCTTCGGCGTTCTGGTGTTCAGAGACCTTGATGTACACATTTTATGACTGCGCGTCCCGCTTCCTCCAGAAAGAGACATGCCCAAAAAAGCGTTATTTTTAGGGGCGAAGCTCCTTACGGCGTGGCTTGGGCGTCCCTCGTAGTACGTAACCACCAGTGGCCCATACCCGAAATAGGTATAACATTTGACCTCCAAAGTGGTGCCGGTGAGAAATTTCTTCTGTGCGTTGTTTAACAATAAAAAATGGTGCTCAATGTACATGCCAATGGCTGCTAATGGGGAATGAGAGACACGAGCATTCGCCTTGTAGTCAACGCGCACGCTGCGATCCCCATTAGCAGCCATTGGCATGTACATTGAGCACTATCGGACTTAAACGGTTGCTACATTATAGTCGCTGGGTGTAACCTCCTTAGTTTTAGAAAGGTTTAGCGAGCGTTGGGCCGCAGTGCAATGAATACAGTGAACTAGTATATACCATGAACTCAAGGTGGTTGAAGGTGGGAAGCAGACCCGAAGCGCAAGCCGTAAGAAAGTGTGCGTGTGCCACCTCTCCTTTATTCCTTGGAATGTCCACTGAATGGCGGTGCTTCTATATGGAGAATATATGATAAAAAAATGCGAGATGGTGAGACTTGGAGTGTTGAATAGATGGACGAATGGACACACAGACAGATGCATGGATGGACGCATGAACGGACGCAGGGGTGGATGCATGAACAAACGCAGGGACGGGCGCACGAACAGACGCATGGACGGTCACACAGACGGACGCATGGACGAACGAATGCTTCGCCCCACTCTCCATCATTCACTCCGTGGATATGCTGTCATTTTTTGTGCTCTTTTCTTTCAGGCACTGACGCAATGAATGTGAGCATTGCCTCTGTTCCAGAAGGTTAATTTTCTTTTTAACAATCAAAGAATGGTATTGCTCGTCGACTTCAAGCGTAGTTGCCTTTTCCCATAGGTGTTACCGTAAAACGCCACGGCAAGCAAAAGCAACGAGGAGGCAACACGTTGCCATGCGATCTCTAGATGAATCGAAATTGGCTAGCTCCAGGGATATGTGCTTATATGTGGAAACGACTTCCTAAGTCAATCTCTTTGAGGTGTACAATCTGCGTGTTTGGCTGATTAGCGATTTAAGCGCAATGCCGTCATATGCACAACATCTTTAAAATGCTAGATGATAAAAGATGGCAGTTAATGACTATTGCGCGAATTCATACATCATCATAGATGCGTTGCTGCACGTACATTGAGATAAATTAGGCAGAGAGAAAATTCGCGAAGTACCTGGTGAACTTGCCTCGGACAATTTGAAAACAAAATTCACTTTCGTTTTTTTTCTTTTCTGTCTACTCTACTGATACCCCCTTCCCCTTTTTCGGAAACATTCTGCCCCTAAAGTTATTTAGAGTGTCCTCAGCGATTCGACCACATCGTTAACCAAACAAAAGCGTCGTGTTATGAAGTCAGCATGACGACATTACGAGAAAGTAATAAAGTGAAGCCTGCTGATGCAAATATAGTTGTGCCCCGATTTCCAACAGACCTGCTGGTTGACGTGGCTGGCGTTCTGTTGTGCATGCACATCGGCCTGCACAAGGGAACAGATTGAAGACACTAGATTTTCAGGGGTGTAGCCAGGGGGTAGAACACCATCCCATGCACCCCCCCCCCCCGCCCCCCGAAAGGTTTTTCGCAGCGCATAGACAGCGAAAAGCGACCATTTCAAGTGAGTGCAATCTGTTCCGAAATGAAGAAGGTGCCCTCCCCAAAAAAAATTTCTTGCCACGCCCCTGTTGGTGGTCATTTGTCTTCCATGTTATTGCATCTGTCATAATCATAAAAATTACGATATTTTAGACCTAGAGGCAACCTGAAATTTTCAACGTGAGACGGGATAGCAGGCTAACGAGCATGACGCAAAGTAGCCATCAGTGTAACCCTATTCACTGATGTCAAATGGTCGTTATTTTTTTACGGAAATATCGTCAGACCATACTTATCACCTATATCATTGCCTGTGATTTCATGTTTGACTTTTCTTTATCGAACGTTCAAAACTTTTCAAGGCGTTGAATGCTTCGAAACCAAGTGGTGTGCTCTTTAGCGTGTACCCCGTCGAGACGCGAGATAACTCCGAAAAACTTCCGCTGCAAAGCAGAGGAATCTAGTTCGACAAATCTTTAGCCACGAATAGCCCGGAATTGCTGTATGAGAGTATTTACGCCTGGAGGAAGAGATATAGGAGAAAGTCTCAAAATACTCAAACATTCATTTGAAGTGATTTAGATGGAAAACTTTCAATAACCAAACCCCGACATAACGCAAGCCTTTAGAGATTGCTGAAGTGCGAGCATGTATAAATTATAATGCATAGTACTGAAGAGTCGTTAAGAGTACTGCAAAGTCAATGAGTGCCCCCTATATGAACGCGCAGTGGCAGTTAGCTCGCAACTTTATCCCCGCTCCTCGAGTATCTGCGACAGCTGTTCGTTGTTTGTGACGAAAAATTTTGCGCTCACTTTATACTCTCACTAAACTGCGTGATAAATCTCCGCGGCCTAGCCAGTCGAAAATATGTGATGCTACTAAGAGATTCCAGCCGCGGTAATGACTAGGCAAACGTTTTGGGCGATAAATGAACGGCGGCGAGTGCGTATGATGAAATGTACAAGGGAGGAAAACGTTAGCGTGAAGGAAGAGATGCGGTCGTTTTCAGCTACTTTGTGTCGTTATCAGTTTCCAGCAGGAGGCGCGTGCGTTCCCAGCGGATGATGCTCAACGCTACGGCATGGATAAATGAGCAGAGAGAGGGAGTCCAGGGATGCATTTTTTCACAAGGCACCGACTGGGTCGCTGTATTTTTATAGAAACAAATTGTCGCGGGCTAAAACCGGCTTGTTGCGCAGAAAAAAGCCTTTCGGGTTCCGAATGCGTTTTGTGGTACGGATTACAACAAGCTCCGCGCAGAAGGAGAGAGACTTGACTGGAAAAGTTCGGCTTGTGCTGTACATGCAGTTACGACGTTACGAAAAATTGAAAGGAACATAAGCGCGAAATACCTCCTCATGCAGACAAAGTTAGCACCGCTATACCGTGCGGTAAAAAAAAAAAACAAGTCAAGCAAATATATTTCTGCACTAGCTTACAGAACTTTACGTATGCACTGTTCGGTGATTGCGAGAAAGACGGTATCTCTTGCGAGCGAACGTACTGTTGTATAAACAAACTTGCTGTTCCGCTTAATCTCACATCCACCTAAAAAATGCAAAAAAAAAGCCTGAAAAGTTGCCCATCAGAAAGTGCAATGGCTGAAGTTTCTTCTAAAGAATGTTTGAACGCATCGATATAAAAAAAACCAAAACGATTGGATGCAATCTTGACAGCACTGCATGCGACTGACCCCGATGCGCTGCAGTACACAAAGAGCCATATATACGCTTTCCAATGTTGCTTTCAACTTGCTTTTGTGTTTTTGCTTTCTGTCTGCCCGGAATGACAATAGCTGAAGTTTGATCGCTCAGCCGAAGCTCGCCGCTTCCCACACCCCTTCTCCAGCTGGTATTCGGCTAGCAGTCCCGAAATAGGATTTCCTGTTCGGTTATCTTGCGGAAGTTTTGTAACGTCGTTAATGTGACCACTGCGCGCGAAATACTAGGCACAAAGGCACCATCGAACTAGGGCATGGCGACTGATGCGAGACTTCTTTCGGCGTTGGATTCTCGCATGCCTCTTCTGTAGCGGAGCCGTGTAGACGTGCATCCGAACAACATTCTGCGGCTAAGACGCTAAAAGACCGTTCTCATTTTCTTATGTAGTTTCCTATCGGCGTTGTTCTGAATGGCTGGCTGTGTGGTTTTCTTCCCAGCACTCATGAATCGGGCATTACGCAGCAGTCTTAGGGCAGGCTTTTTATTCATTATTTTTGTTCTTTACCTCTCATGCAGTGTTCTTTACCTCTCAGGGAGCTGTTCTTGGGAAAAATGATATTCCTCATTGCCATGCAGTACTCGCCAGTGAATGCAGCGTAGGTGTAAATATGGGTTAGACGTACGCAGAAATGTAAGAAAGCTCACGTTTATTGGTTGCATGCATATTCGAGCTTAAACTAATAAAGAAGCGCAGACTAACGCCTTGCAATAAGTAAATAACCTTGTGGGAAACAAATAAAAGAAAAAAAAACATTTTCATCAAAGCAAGCCACCTTAGGTGGCTTGAGCGGCGTTGGTCTCAATGAACACTTGCGTTACCGAGAATGTGTTCACTGGCTGGCATAGATGACTAGAGCTGTGACAGTTACCTTACAATGAAGAGTGCTGTGCACTCTGCACGGTAATACCTTGGGTGACACATTTAGAAGAAACCTCTCGTGCTCCTCACAAAACTAACTTTAGCCGGCGCTGAATGGTTGGGCAATGTATTCGGCAAAAATTTTTATAGTTTATTTTTTCCAAGGTAGACTTTGCCATTTAGTACAATCAGTAGACCTAGAAGTTTCTGTCGGGTGTGCGCAGACTTGATTGCTGAAAAAATGTGAGGCCTGCGCGAAATGCACAGCCCAGTTACCGCGAAAGCTGGTAGAGGGACTTTATAAGGCCTTTTAAGGGCAAATCTCCTTAATGCGTGGCTCTGTACATCCTCCATTGTATGTAGTCGTAATAGAATGTAGCCACCGGTGGCACATACCCGCTCTAGAGCGGGTATGTGCCACAGGAGATGCGAGATGGGAGATGGCGGTACTTGGAGCATTCACTAGACGGACGCACGGACGGATGCATGGACGAACGTGTGGACGAACGAATGATGAACGCACGAATGGACGGACAGACAGATTAGCGGACTCACGGACGGACGCTCGAACAGATGGACGGACGGATGGATGGACGCACGGATGGACAGAAACAAGAACGAACGGACGGACGGAAGCAGGGACGGGCTGACGAACGCTTCGCCCCATTCATCATCATTCACTCCGTGGATATGCTGTGATTATTTTAAACACTTTTGGGGGCAACACCTACAAGCTACATGCTACGCCATAAGTCATCATAATTTTTGTGTAGAGGGCAAGCTCCCTTTGCGCCATTATTTGTTATTTTTCGAAAAAGCATGTTACCCGCCACACCATCGTAAGAAATGTGCACATTGTCGAAGCTGTGGCTGACGATGATGAAAAATTAAGCCGGTGATTTTGTAATGTGTTGGAGCTTTCTACAGCTCACTCGTTACGCGATTCACACTGTGTGACGCCTGGCTGTTACCTTGCTGTTTTATAGTAACTTATAACACATGTTGACGCAATTCGTTACATGACATGAGGGTCAGTTTGCAATAGAGTTTCCAGCACCGGCGTAGCTCAGTGGTAGAGGACTGGGCTGCCTCGGCATCTATTGGCATTGGATCTCCGGTATTTCTTAAGTATTTAGTCTTTTTTATTGAGATCTATAGTAGTTATGGGCACCGGCGGCGGCAGCGGTGGATAACTATGGTGCCGGAACTGGCACTTTTTGTGGTCTGACAACAGCTTTCGCAGTAATAAGAGAACATTGGCATTCTATTTGCCTCGTCTCAGACTATGCGTTCGTTTTTTGGGAATGTTTCGTCGTAGTTGAGAAAGCAAAGGCTGCGCTTCGTTCAACGTACATACGCTTTTAGAAATTCTTTCGAATGTGTCGAACAAACATATAGCTTCTGTATAACTGATGCCGTATAGAAAATCACCGCATATCCGCAGAGTGAAGGATGATTGGTGGGGCGAAAAGTTCGTCAGTCTGTCCGTATTTTCGTCCGCACATTCGTTCTTGCTTCCATCTGTCCATGTGTCCGTCCGGGCGCCCGTCCGTGTGTCCGTCTATCAGTGTGACCATCGGTGCATACGTCCGTCCGTACGTCCGTTCTTCCGTCTGTTCGTCTGTTTGTCCGTGTGTCTGTTCATGCAACCGTCCCTCTGTTTGTCTGTCTGTCCATCCGTCCACTGTCTATCCGTGCGTCCGGCCCTCTGTTTGCCTGTGCGTCAGTCAGTCCATCCGTCTATCTGGGTGTTCGTCAGTCCATTCGTCTATCTAGTGAACACTCCAAGTAGAGACATCTCATATCTTTTCATCATGTATTCATCATATACAAGTGCCGCCTTCCAGCGGACATTCTAAGGACCACTCTTTCAGATATTTGCCACCGGTGGCTACATACACCATCGGAAGATGGACAGACCCACACCCTGAGCAGCTTCGCCCGTAAAACGTTCGGATGTGTTGGAGCCTACGTAAAATCGGCAGCGTAAAGAAACATTAACGGCAGTTACATGTCATATTATGCAGACGCAACGAGACGGATGGTCATACTCTTTTAACGTTTCAAATTGTGGTTTGACACCTTATAAACCTGACATTTGTACCAGAACAGCTTGTCACTCCGACATAATCACTGAACTTCTGTCTTAATCTTTATTGAGAATATGAGTGAAGTGGCATCTCAAGCTAACACTCTGCGATGCGTTCACGGTAATATGAAGTCTAAAGTTGAACGTATTTGCTTCCGCATGCCATCACACAAGACCAGCGAAGCAACAAGGCATTTTAGTTGTAAACAACAAAATTTTTTATTACACACTTGATTTTGCCAAAACTAGCAAGCAGCTGCATTCGCTTTTAACGTTTAAAAATGTTGTAAAGCGCATTCTCTTGGCCCGTCCCTCAAGATAAAAGTGAAATCGGTCTTCAAAGACAGGCATCCTACTATTGTCACTGCCTACACTATGTTAAATTTAAATTTCATCTTCTATCGTGTTCAAGCGTGTCCATGTAGACATTTCGCAAGCTAATTATTGTTCCTTTGTTTTGAAATTAGACGCTTTAGCAGTGCATATGTGGCAGTGCGAGTCTACCGGAGACGCCTTTCAGCCTTCTCCTCCTAGATAAACTTTTGACCACAAGGTTTACAATAAAAAAGATGACGAGAATGGGAGTCGACAGATGACTAAAACATTGAATTGCAGCGCAACTTTAACTTCAATAACCAACCTACACGGTCCTGTACGAGTAAATACCATCAACCGCAGTTAGTAATACTTGCAGAATTTAGTAGCTTAGTGGGAATATGCATTTTATTGGTCATGTGTCAAGTTCTGTTTATAAAACTCTAGCTTTACTTTTTTTTTCTCCAGGGCATAACTACAACCGACAAGACACTATAAAAAGTCTGAAGACAACATGCGCAACAGTACTTCCAAAGCACAACTTCGATTTCGTTTTGTAAAACGCAAAGAGAGGCAGTATCACTCTTATAGAGCGTAGCTTATAGGGATCGATACTTTGTACAAGTGCGCCGATTCACAACCGAATTCTAAATCTCAGTATCTTCCACTTTCTGTACCTTTCGATGTTCCTTACTTCCAACGAATACATATCAGGTTCCAGTTACAGCGCATAAGACCGATGAGGGAAGTAGAGCGCGAAGAATCATCGTCTTCAGCCTAGCACCCCGTGCCGATTCATTAACTTGCTCTTCTTTGGCTTTACCCTCACATCTTTGACTCTTTTCGATTTCTACAGAAACGGAACAGAGGGGGCAAAATAATAGGGAGTGTGTAGATTGGGTAGGGTAGCAAAGACAAGAAAATTCTTGCATTTAGGCACGCCTCGTCGGAGCTGGAAGCGGAGATGCCACCGAAAATCGATCCTCCCTATTTGTCTTTTATGACAGCCGCATTTGCGAGCACAGCTTCTCAGCCAATTCTAGTCGTTCACTTATCTTCATTGCCGTATGCTCACTCCTCGCGTTTCCGCGTATCACTTCCGGCGTGTGTAACTTCCCGTCCACGCTTTTTTCCCTCCCATGCCGCAGTGCTATTTCTCTGTTTTCTAATGTGCACCTTACAGGGTGTAAGTTTCATTTCGCGACTGTGTGATTGCTCTTACAGCGACAGCGGCATATGGATAAGAGAAACAAAATTCCGTCCGGAAGTGGTGTCACGAACACTCTCCATTGGTCGTCCTACCAATTACGTCATTCTCAGCCTCGTACCCAAACACTCGCGTCATTGGCTGCGTTGTGAGTGACGTCGTCCATCTGATCGCAGCCGTGGCGACGAGCGTGCGCGCATCAGTTGGCCCTGAAACCTTCCACATGAATATGTCATGGACAACTCCAAAAGAGCGCTGACATTGGAAGCGTGAGACAGCACATTCACCGGGCCGATAGTGCAATCCTGAGACAAAAACAGGCCCAGAAGGCCGAATGCCGACAATAATTGCGCACTGATGATCCGGCAGCCTTCGAAGCTGTGCTAAATCGCGAACGGGAATGCAAGCGCCGGTGGCAGGCAGATCCTGCAAACAATGCCGCCGACCTAGCTCGCAATGTCGAACGCTTAAAACAATGCCGGGTCAAACAGGATTCGTGGTTCCTGAAGGATGGATTTTTAGATGCGGAGCATCTAATACTCGAGGCTTGTAGTGCGGCGCCGTCCGCAAGCTTCCTCCTCCTTCTTCCACCATCTGTGCATCTCTTCCTCCTCTACACACCCCGCGCGCTTCACTCCTCCACCATCTGTGCACCCTTCCTCCTCTACACACCGCGTGCGCTTCTCCTCTTCACGAACATTCGCTAGCTGTATAATGTAGCGCGCATGCGCCGTCACGCTTCGAGAACATCGGCAGCTGACGCGCGCGCATGCGCCGTCGCGCTTCGAGAACATCGGCAGCTGACGCGCGCGCATGCGCCGTTGCGCTTCTCCCCCTTCTCGAACATTCGACAGCTGACAGTGCATGCGCCGTCGCGCTGTATATATACTCAAGGTCGGTGCTCGCTCGCTCAGTTGCCGCTCGTCGGTTGGTTTGTACGGCGCGTCGACGTCCGAGGTCGCAATGATCGACGTCCCTTCGACCAGCGCCGGCCAAAGTGTTGGCGGAACCGCAACCAAGTCGTCGTCCGAAGACAAGGCAGCGCGGAGAAGAGCTCGCGACGCCGAACGTAAACGTCGGGGTCGAGCGGAAGATTCTCAACTTAGAGAACGTGAAGCCGCTGAGAGACGTCAGCGTCGAGCAGCAGCACCGGATTCGGCCGCTTTGAAACGTAAGCGTCGACAAGAGGACCCGGACTTTCGAAAACGGGAAGCCGAGTGCAAGCGTCGGCGACGAGAGGCCGATCCCGATGCTGCCCGCGAGCGCAAGCGCGCCGAGGTAGCGGCGTGGCGCGCCAAGCAGTATGCCACGCCCAATTAACACCCCGTTAACCAATTATATGCTCCGCATCCTCCTCAGTGTTCCCCCGAGGGAAGCTGCGGGCAATTTTTTTTCTGCTTATCAGCAACACGGCGCAGTGCCTACGCCGAACAAGTGGCTTTGCGGCTTCAGCGTGTTGACTGCTGGAATGCGTTCGCCGTAGAGAGCGCCCGTTTTTGACCGGAGCTTATTCAGCGACACTTTGGCTACGGCTGCGGCATCTGTTACCTCCTGTAGATTCAGAAAAACCACCATGAATAACGCATAGCGAAACGCATTTAACCACTCATAACACTCCTCTAAGGGCGTCATCATGCGAGGCACAATGTGCGGCATGTGAAATAAACACTGTGGCCAAGCGAAAGTGGGTCCAATCTCATTAGGAAGCACGAACATGTAATCAATTATTGTGAAAGGCTTGAGTGTCACGTCAGTTGAAATCACTGCGGGGCTGCGAGTTTCACCTTTCGGTATTTAGCCATTTGTACAGAGGACTTGGGTGAGGATTTTTCGTTAAAGCATTGTTATAGTGAGGTGAACCCGCTTCATGGATACTTTAGCTTTGTCATACTCCAATAGTTCGTTCTACGAACAGTGGAAAAGATTGCACGCTAATGGATCAGATTGTTGACTGTTTCCAATGGCAAATATAAGAGACGTTAAGCAACGCACAAAATTTGCATTAATACATTGTTGCAAAAATAAACACCGATGAGAAGCCTGCTTCACTGTGAGCGGGACAAGGTGTTTTTAAACATCACGTAGAACGTGTCGAGGGGCGCGACTCGTAGCTATAACGTGGCGGTTATTTATAGTGAAGATAAAAAATATAAATTAGGAGTTAGAAATGAAAGAAGGTTGCGGTTGTTTTCTTTTAACTATAGGCCAGTAACTTCTTACTGATTGCCACTGTGAGCATAACACTATACTAAGAGTAATTTATGTCGCTAAATACAAGTTAAGATATTGCAATATGCATATTTTTATTCAAATAAGGTATCAACTATGTCATGTGATGCAAAATGTATGTTCTTATACGATGGACATCTCAATATTTTCATGACCCGCCATGGTGGATTAGTGGCTCAGGTATTCGGCTGCTGACTCGCAGTTCGTGGGATGCAATCCCGGCTACCCCGGCTGACTTTTCAATGGAAGCGAAAATGCTGTAGGCGTGCTGCCCAGATTCGGGTGCACGTTGAGGAACCTCAGGGGCTCGAAATTTCCGGAGCCCTCCATTATGGCGTCTCTCATAATCAAGAGGTGGTGTTGGGACGTTAAACCCCACGCATAAATCACCAACAACGAGAACTACACCTAATATCTAAGCTATACGTGATGATATCGGCACCTAATCATATATTGCATTAGGACAACAATTACTCGTCGTGGCAGGTGGGTAATTAGGTAGTTTCTGTTGATACCTTGAAAGTAAATCCGATAGCCTTTGATTATTTCAAGCAAACGCACCTTTCAAGTTCATAATGCCGTCACGATCAACATTGCTAAACGTGACAGCGCCACGAGTGGCGGGTGCGCCCGCAAATTCCGAGATTTCTTCTCCTTCCCAGGCATTTCGGTATCCACAACTGCTTTAGCTTTCGCCATGATGTCAGCGTTGTCGTCTAATCATGTCAAGCACGAAGTAAAACTATTTGTCTACTCGCAATAACATGCGCTTACCTATATAGATCCTCGTACTGTTAGGAGAAGCAGAGAGACCAGCCGACGAACGGAGCATTACGAATAAAGGAGCGAAACGAGCGAGGGTCTCTTTTGGTTCGTCAAACGCGCTAACTCTGCTATTACGGCACCGTTTCGAATAATTTAGACAAATACGTCTTTGTTGTAGAGCTACGCACAACTGCAGCACCCCTACTAAATTTAAACTTGGGCGCTTTTGGGCCATTCAACCTTTGTGGAAATCTATATCAGTTGCACTGAGATAAATGGATGGATGAAAGAACTTCATTATTCCTCAATAGGTCTTGCTAGAGTCCTAGCCGAAGGCGGCCCGCTGCCACTATGGGACCAAAAGACTGCTACTAAAAGAACCGGCCAAGCACTCCGTAAAAATAGTTAACCTGCGAAAGCTCGGACGTGCGGCCCCGGTGTTTGACAGTGGGTTCCAACCGATGCTGCTATGAAGCCTTTGACAATTGTTTATTAAGTATTTGTGATTCTTAATTAGGCTGGACACTGATTTATAATTTATATGTGTGGTTTAACGTCCTGAAACTACCGTATGATTACGAGAGACGCCGTAGTTGAGGGCTCCGGAAATTTCGACCCCCTGGAGTTGTGTAACGTGCACCCAAATCTGAGCACACGGGCCAACAGCATTTCGCCTCCACCGAAAACGCAGCCGCCACAGCCGGCATTCAATACCGGTACCTGCGGGTCAGTAACCGAGTACCTTAGCCACTAGACCACCGTGGCGAGACACAGGTTGGCCACTCGTTTGGCTTGGGTTTACCACAGTGTTTATTTCGCATGCCACATATTGTGCCTCGCTTCATCGCGGTCATCGAGGAGTGTATTGAGCTGTTGCATGTCTTTCACAAATTATTAATCACAGTGTTCGTTCTCGAACTACACTGCAGGCGGTCACAGACGTCGGAGCTCAAGACAAAGTGCCGCTGGAGAAACTCCTGCCGAAAGCGAGCGTTTGCCTCCGCGAACGCGCTCCCGCGATCATAACGTTGACGCCGTTGTACGTGGCGTTGTTATAATCAGTTGACATCGAGAGCCAACTCAGCGGCGTAATTAGCAGAATCCACCCGCCAGTAGCGCATGCATTCTGGTTCGCAATTTAGCGCTGCTTGGAAGGCTTTCGGATCATCGGTACGCAGTTGCTTCCGACACTTTTTGCCCGCACCGGCCCGGCGAATGTGAGCGCTGTGACGTTTCCACAGCCAGCGCTCTTATTGGGTTGTCCGGGGCCTATCTCTCTTTGGGCCTACCCGTGTGGAAGCTTTCAGTAGAAACTGATTCCCACGTGCTCGACGCCACGCCCACGACAGAATGGACGACGTCACTCACAACGCAGCTGTTGGCGCATGTGCTTGCGGTACGACGCTGAGAACTACGTCACTGACACTGATGTCACAGTCGTTGAAGACCACTCGTGGCACCGATGCCAATTGGTTTTTCGTTTCTTTAGCCATATACAGCTTTCTCTGTAAAAACTAGCATCCTATCCAAGAAGGGAATACTGTTGAAGGAGCGAAGGCAGGCCTTAAGGTTCATAGTGTCAGCGTTGAAGTCGCCGACTAGTATAATGGATGGACGAATGGGTGAACAGATGGGGTGTCATAGGGGACGGATGAATGCACAGATCGATGAACGAACGGACGGACTGATACATGGGCAGATAGGTGGTCGGATGCATGGGCAGACGGAAGGGCGGATACAAGGAAGGATAAATAGACGTACTCACGGATGAACGGACACATGAATGTACCAACGGACGGACAGATAAATGAACATGTGCACGGACGGGTGAACAGGCAGACGGATGGACGCATAAAAAGCTGAACGGAAGGTCGGAGGAACATATGGACAGAGTACGGTCTATTTTTTGAAGCCGTATGCGCGATAAAACACTCTATGTACGGAATTGACGAACGGACGCTGGGGACCTACGACAACGGTGAGACTGGACATGGTGCTAGCCTAAGGAGCTTCTCTTCTAAAAATTCGAAACAGTCTGCGAGGACTGCTAGTTACAACATCTGTCAGTTCACTATATTATCTAAAACTTTGAGTAAAAGCCTTCCAGCATAGCGGCAAGTGAGAACCAATTTCATTCACAAAAGAGTTCATTTCATCATTGACGTGGTTATAATGTGTCAAGTGCATATTTCTGCCTGAACATATGACTGGAGCTTAAGTTGAAGTGTCAAGAACTCAAGGAAATGTAAAACGAGCAAATATTGGCTGCGTGGAAGAGAAACATCACTACCATTCACATTACTTATGACCTCCTAGCATTTCATTTTTCTAACACTAGGCATTGCGAAATGTCGAACTTGTCTTCCTGCGTGACTGTGATCAGATAGGTATTTTTATGGCCAAATTGAAGGCGTATTCATAACTATTTGGATGCGTTCGTTACCAGGCGCAGTCTATGCGCTTATAAAAAATGAATATGAAATCATCAATCTACGCAATACGAAGTGACCGGTGCAAACTCTACACACTGAAAGTCCTCGCTCGCCAACGAGGCAGAGAAGATACATACTTTTTTTTTCTGCGAGAAGAAACAAACGACACGAAGAACGTTGTGAGACGTCATTAAGTAATATTTCTTTTTTGTGTCTAAAGGAAACAGGAAAACAGCACAAAATTAAGAATGAAGCAAACAAAGGCAGCCGAGGTGATTTATCGATTCAGCTGGTTGTAGTACAACGTTTTAACAAAGTACATTTTCAAAAAATAAAAAGCTCATCCCAACAACATGTGCACTGGAGCGCCGAACAAGAACGGATCAAAATCTCATTCGTTGTCGAAAGTGTGAATGAAATATAGAGAGATCAAAACGACGTGATGGAGCAATAAAGAACAAAGGCGGGCGCTTACATCAACTCGACGTACATAAAGTGAAGACAAAAAACTGGCGCCTTTCGGGCACGATTAGGAGCTCCTTCATTTACGCGGGTTGTCGATGACAGGGACGACGACATGTCACGCCGCTAAGCCCATCAGCAGAAGGTAGTACACGCGAACATCGTTGCTAGGTCACGTGGCTCTACCGTTATTATTATTTTAACGTTTTTCAACTTTTCCTTTGCCGACTTGGGGAAAGATTCTGTACTGCAGCTGAGCGATGTACGCGAGGCATGTATACCATAAAGATACACACATATTGCGGCGCTATGGTGATAAAGTAAAACTCATCTCTGTGCTGATCAATGTTTCTTTTTCTGTAAGCCCTTCAGAGAGAGCGGATGTGCGACGTGCTGATAAGAAGATATCATAGAAAAGAAGAAATGGAACGCAGGAACGCGTGTCATTGTGTAGCCGCTTCAATCTTGCGGAAAAGAACGTAAAATCTTCGCGGCAGTTTGCGCTTTTTTTTTTTTGCTTTCAATTGACTAAGCTACCTTTCTTTTTTCTTCACTAATGACTGCTTTTTGTTCATTCAGGGCACCCTTTGTGTTTAAGCCAAAAGTATTTTACACTAATTAGGTGTTAAAGCACGCAAAAAAGAAAAGCACTCTTCCAATTTCTTTCGTTTTTGAAATTCTGTCACATATACGCAAGCTGTAATACAAACAAATACAAAAAGGCAGTGTTGGTTTGCATATGTTTTTTGGCAAACTTCTTTACTAGGCTGACCCCCTTACTCTCTGAAATAAACAAGGGTTGCACAGTGTGAAAGTTTCGTTTTAGCATTTTTATGTTGTGTCACGGAACGTATTCCGCTAAATGCCTACAACCGAAGGAGCCGGTATGCTGAAGCTTCTTGCCCCTTCGGGTTGTTTTTCTCTCCCAGGAAGAGGAAATCAAGAACAAAGAAATGAAAGAAGCTTTCAGGAGTGCGCCCGAAGGCACTGGCGCAAGTGAGTAAAACTTGCCCAAGGGGCGAGAGACCCGGATGAATTCCTTCCGACATCCCTAAGCGGAATTGAGTCCTTTTGTTATTGCAGACTTTTCTTCACCCTAAATAACAGCTATTTTTTAAAGATGATTGTGTGAAATAGATAATCACAGATAAGTCATACATCTTCGGAAGGCAATCTGTTGAAGAACACGTTCCTTGAATCTTGATTAGCGCTGTATCTTCATTAGATAACATCTTTGAAAATTGCGGCGTGGAGGTCAGTCGTACTCGTATTCAGGTAGGTTCTTTTTCCTGTGTATAACTGGAAAGACAAAATTAAAAACTGGCACTGCAAACGCATGTGGTTTTGTCACAAACATTTCTTTATTAACATATTTTTAGAAGCTATTGCACGAATTATCAATTTTGTCTTCGCAAGCATCACTATGCACTCATCTACTCATGTTTAAAAGGTGTCTGTGAACAATTCTGAACTTTAGTAATAGGAATAAGTGTGACGCAAAAAACAGGGAGAAAAGAACAATACATCAGACCAGAATAAAATAAAAATTATTCAAAATATTAACAGAAAATTATTCAAGGAAGTGTAGGCTACCCTACACCCCAGGTGTAGGGTAGCCTATCGAACCAAGCGTAAATAACCTCCCTGCATTCCTCTCTATTTCTCTCTCTCTCTCTTCTGTCGAAATCAGTTATAGCTCAAAGCAGACTAAATAAAAATGGTAGAGAATGGCTGAAATCGGCAACCTTGAGTGATGTCTAGCTTAAAAGATGCATTAAAAAGCATTAAAAATATTTGCAACATGTTTCTTGAAAGTTCTTCGGCCGTCACAAATTTCAACCCAATTCTTTCGTAAGTCACCTCCAGCGGTGAACATGCCCATCCTTGGATGGTATATCACTTTATTTATTGTTAAGAAAACATCCCATGACTCCATTCACTGGGAAGAACTTAGACCTTACTGGTGGCCCATGACAAGTGGCCGGCTCCATCGCAGAAGACCTGTCTTTGCTATCTCTCTGTATTATGTTTATCCGGACAGCTCTATCTTTCTTAGAGAGCAATGATATGTCCCCTTTCAATCTCCATGATGCATGGCTTTGAGCACCATATAAACCCAACAAAAAAGTGCTGAGTTATTTGTTCAGGCTGTCCTCTGATTAACCATGCCTCTGATTCAGATTCCTTCATTTCATTACCTTGTTACTTTTTCCCCCTTTTAATTGAGCGAAATCGTCTCCAGAAGTTCCTTCATGAACCCACTTATGTGCTCTTTAAAATCCTCTCTTTCTTTTTCGTTTTTCTTAACCTTTCTTATCCTGGATGAAAAATTGCGGAGGTGATTTCAATTCTTGCACTGATAAAACTTGGTGATGACCACCAGAATGTTCAGCAGAGACTTTAGACGTTCATATTACAGTCGCGAAGATCTATAGTCAACATCAGAGAGCGTGATAGGCCTCCGTTCTTCAGGATTAAGACATGAAGTGCTTTTTTTAATTTTTAATAAGTATAATGCGACCATTTCGGTAGCTGAATGTAAAGACACCATCCTCAAATTACCAACGGACCCCTGTTGTAAAGAGAGACCTATGTGATTCTAAAAAGTTTTGTAAAACTTGACTGAAACACTGTCTGGTCTAAAGGCCCGTCCACGTTTCATAGATTGAAGTGCCACCATTACTCATTCGGGGGTCGTAGGGAAGTGCAGAATATCAGCTACTTGTTGAGAAACATGGGACCCCCCTCCCCCTATCATTGGTGGTATTATATCAGAGTGTGTCCGTATACAGCGAAACATGACATCGCTTTAAAATGCACAAAGAAAAGAGATCCATCATGCATTCAAAGAAGATGCGCAGGGGGTATTTGCGTGGTGTTTAGAGAATTTTATTCTCAGGTTATCGTCAAGAAAACTGTTATTTACGCTGCGTGCATAAATTCATGATGTTCCGGTAATAAGGCGCACATGCACATCGGCACATCTATGTTGCTCGACAAACATCACTATAGACATCATTACTCTAGTACACTGGCTATGCACGTTTTGTGTGTACAGACAGACAGACAAAGAACTTTATTTGGTCCTGAAAAACACTGCTCCTTTAGAGCAACGTCGCGGGCCGCTCCCACGGGGAGGCCTTGCCTCACCGCCGCATCGTGGGCTTTCTGGACAGCCCGTAGTTGTGGTAGCAACCCTGAATTTCGTAAGGCAAAGTGATAATCTTCTTTTGTGAGCCGACTTGGGCCCCGTAGCGAGGGGCACTGCCAGAGCATATGTGATAAGTCACTAACCTCACCACAATCAGGACAGGTAGAGTCAAAAGCCTCTGAGGAGACTATATGCTTAGGAAAAATAGGCTTGGGTAGGACCTGGTCTGCAGCATTCTAAGCATGATGGCTTGAGGTCCACCGCACAACTTGTTGTGCGGTCGAGCAAATGACCGCCTACTCAACTGGTAGTGTTTGGCCACTTCACTGAATGTAAGTAAAGCGTCCCTGAACATCTCACTGCCAACCTGCGGACCTACGTCCTCCCAAGCGCGGAGGGTTAGTGCGCGCGCCCGGTAGTGAGCAGTGTAATTCAGGTTTACTTGAGAGTCCAGTAGAGGTTCGAGATGTGCAGGAAACCAGGTAATGGCATGTGGGGAAAGTGTCCTATTTTGAAGTAGTTTGAATACTTCAGTACAGACGGAACAAGAGGCGAAAGCCTTGACCGCTGACCTTGAGTCGGTGAAGATTTGCGATCTACTGTCATCCAAAAGGGCAAGGGCTACAGCCAACTGTTCGGCTTTTGAGGGAGTTGAGTCCCTAACTGACGGCAGCATTGATAACAAAAACCCATATAATTGACGGAAATAACAGAAAACCTAGCCGAGCGACTGTACTGAGCGGCATCGACAAAGCACTCTGAATGAGGATCATTCCTGATGTTCTTCAGAAGTGTGATGGCCCTAGCCCGGCGCCTTCCTACGTTGTGCTTAGGATGGACGTTTCGCACAAACGGAGAGACCTGGATGGCAGTACGCTGTTCATTCGTTAGTTGAAGATGGTGATTCTCTACGAGTGCCCGACTGAGGCCTAGGACGGACAGAATCTTCCTACCAGCCGACGTAGATGACAGGCGCATCAGCTGTGCAGTCTCTTGGGCTTCAATCATCTCATCTAGGGTGTTATGAACTCCTAGCTGCATAAGCCATTCAGTGCTTCTTCGCACGGGGATGCCCAACACCCTTATTACGCTTTTTCTGATCACAGTTTCCAGCTTCTTCTTTTCGAATCCATACCTAGAGGACATGGCAGCAACGTACGTTATGTGACTCATGAGGAATGCATGAAAGAGCCTCAGTATATTGTCCTCTCTGAGTTCCCCCTTCGGTTCGAAACCCTAATAATCAACCTGATTATGTTCTCAGTCTCGGTTGAAATCTTAGCGATGGTTTGTCCGTTGTACCCGTGCGACTGTATAATCACGCCCAGCACTTTAATAGCGTCCACTCTCGGAATGGGGGCTTCACTTCCGGTGTGAAGTACAATGTCTACCTTTAATAAAGGCATCCAGTTTTTTGGCATGGCTTCTTTTCTATTGGGCCTGTATAAAAGCAGCTCTGATTTACTTGAGGAGCACCTCAGCCCTGTGCCAGCAAGGAAGAGCTCTGTCTGATGGATGGCTTCCTGGAGTGCAGTCTCGACTTCCCCTTCGCTACCTCCGGGACACCAGATGGTAATATCATCAGCGTAAAGCGTATGGCCGATGCCCTTCACGTTAGATAGCAGTGTGGACAACTTGCATATAGCGATGTTAAAGAGCGCAGATATCACCGCTCCTTGCGGCGTGCCTTTAGGGCCCAGTGCTGAGGGAGAGGACTTGAGGTCTCCAATATTGAGCTTGGCCTCCCTGGATTCGAGAGAGGAGCTGACGTATCTATGTATGCTTCGCCTAGTCCAAGCTCCGAAATAGAGTTTAAGATGTGCGCGTGAGAGATGTTGTCAAACTCTTTTTCCAAGTCAAGACCAAGGATGCCTCTTACGTTCCTTGTGTTCACGTCTATGATTTGATGTTTGAGCAGCTTCATTGTGTCCTGTGCGGACAAAGACGATCTTAATGGACGATCGGCTCCGGGGCAAAGTGGCATCTCGAACAAGGCTCTCAGGAACCTGGTCGACGAATCGATCAATTTCCTTACCGATGAGATCAATCTCATATGGAGAGAACGTTGGGTTGTGTGTACAGAAAAACGTGTTCAAAAATTTAGAATACTTGGTACTCTACAATGGGGAGGGGGGGGGGGGCAGGATGACGTCCCACGAGGTAATAAAAAAGACGGTGTACTTTGTTTACACTTTACATATACATAAATAATTAGTATCATTTATTCGGGTCCACAAAAATTTCCCCCCGTTTAGTAAGCGTAAGAGTGCGGGCTGCTCCATAGTAAATAATTACCTGTTAAGTATTGACGTCGCAGGGCCATGATAAATCTATGCGGATTACCATAGTGGTGGACTCCAGAAATTTTTAGAACATGGGAGTATTTAATGTGCTCGTAATTCTAAATATACGAGTCTATGGTGCGCAAGCCAAAATCATTTTTCCCTCCATAAAAAATTGAGCCTTCCGGACAGATATTCGTAACCGCGACCTGCGGGCAGCATTATTATATATGCTTTATCAGTAGTACCTTGCAACAATGTGGAAGCAGTAGGGCTTGTCAGCCAAGAAGACGTGATCATCCGCATCGCGTCGTCCGCTCGTCGCTCACTTGGTGTCGGTTCGTGCACATTGCCGGTACTTGCTTCCTACAGCTAATGCAGCGCACACAAGCCTCTTCAGGAACGCCGCTCCACTGTTTACCTGAGGCTTCCAAATTCACTTTGACAGGGCACGTTCGAAGGCGTTCGTGAACGTCTTCTTTTTTACACATTATTGCGTTAAAAGATGGCGTAAAACCCCGCAAACAGTAGGTTGACTTAGCGAAGGAAGCCATGCGCAAGCTGCCACTCTCCTGTGGACGACCTTATGTTGGACACGCAGGTCGGTGTTTAAATCACCACACGCGTGAGCATACGAACAGGGTGCAAGGTTGGAGCGATGGAAATTTGGCCATTGATTGCCATGAGTGGGGGTGCGACGGGGATTAAACCCGTGAGAGATTGCGGAGGCAGCCAAAGCACGATGGGAATCACGAATAACTTTTGTTGTTTATAAATTGGTGAAAGCATGTAACTTCGCCTATACAATAGAACAGACTCAATTTTTTTGCATATGATACTTCACATTCAGTGTCCGCTCACTTCCACCACTCATTATGGCCAAGATCGAACGATCCATACAGAAGTATGTCACGTATCTGTAAGATTACACCTGTGCAAACAACTGCTAGAGAACATGATCAATGGTCTGGAGCTGACTGACGACATTGCTGCTGCTCTCACAGCACGTAGTTAATATTATACAGAGATTGGGAATCTTTTGGCCAACATGTTCACAAGTAACCAGAATCAATTATTTTCGGATGCAACTTGAGAAGTCCGTATTAATTCCTCCCGAAAGGTGGCTGCACGCCACTATGTAACAATGTGCGCGCGCTCCAGGCTACACGTCAGAAGCCGGACGGACGATAATAATCTACGCAAAATAAGCCTAAGATCACCTGGCTAACGCCTCGCAACGACGTAGAAGCAACTTACACGCAACATGCATCGCATAGCTAGGACGTACGACAACTATATTAGTCTTCAGAATGGGAGCGAAGTAATAAAATGAAAGCATGTTCACGGAGTGAATTATGATCAGTGGGGTGAAGCGCCCATCCGTCTCACTGTCCGTGCTGTCATCTCTTTATCCATGCTGCCATCTGTCTGCCCATCCATACGTCCGTCCGTCCGTGCTTTCGTCTGGCTGTGCTTTCGTCCATCTGCCAGTACGTGCGTGCTACCATCAGACAGTTCGTCTGTCCGTCCGTGCTTCTGTCCATCAGTCCGTCTGTCCGTGCTCTCGTCCGTGTGTTCGTCCATGCGTCTATCCGGGCATCCATGCATCTGTTCGTCCATCCGTGCGTCCATCTGTCTGCATGTCTGTACTTTCATCCATGCCTCCATTCATGCGTCTATCCGTCCGTCTATTCGTCTGTCTGTCTGTCTGTCCCTCCGCCCATCCGCCCGTCTATCCATTCGCCCATGTAGTGAACACTCCGCCATCTTGCATCTTTTCATTATATATTCATCATATACAAGTACCGCTATCCAGCGGACTTTTCAAATAATAACAAGATAGGTGGCTACCTACTACTACTACTACTACTACTACTACTACTACTACTACTACTACTACTACTACTACTACTACTACTAACACTAACACTAACACTACTATTGTTGCTGCTGCTGCTACTAGTACATACATTGAGAATGCACGACCCACGGCTGAAGGAGCTTCGCCACTAAAAAAACCTTCAAGTGTACAGAGCCAAGTGCATGCGCGGCACCATTTTTTCAGTCACAGAAGCAATGGGCTGCCGAAATTCGGTTATCCCGGTGGGGCCTATCTGAAAATATACATAAAGGAGCAAAGCGATTTTTCGCCTATAAGTGAATTAAAATTTCACAATCCCGAAAACACCATTCCTGCGGTGACTCAATGCTTGGTTGAGAAAACACGCGAAAAGAAAAGGTGGGTGAGACGCCACTTTGAGATTGCCACGCCAAACACTGTGACGTCATAGCAGTAAGAGGCATGTACTAGGTCCTGCGTAACTTTTAATTCAATAAAGAAACGCCAGGCCTGCACAGAAGGTGCAGCACAGTCACAGCGAAAGCTAGAAGAGCGGCCTTTCATAGTTTTTTTCAAAATACTCATTGGGTAACTATTGCAAGCACACTTGCTTAGTACACACTAGGGCATTGATAATAAACTTTTTGGTGGTAGGCCAACAGTCGCTATGCTATTTTTTGTCATTCTTCTGAGAAGCGTGGTATCCGCTAAACGCTTACAAGGAATTTTGTGCCGATTGTTCATACAGTGGCTGACGACGATGAAGAATTATGGCTGAAGTGTGTATGCGCCACAGTTAATAGGGGAACATGAGCAAGCTTTTGTGAAGTTTTGGAGCATAGGACGGCCCACTCGTTACGCTATTCGCGTTGTGTGACGACTGGTCATTCTTTGGCTGTTGTAAAACGCTTTATGAGTTGTATTAACGCGATTGCTTTCCCGACATCAAGCCTGCCTTAGGCAAGTTTGACAACAAGTCAAAAACAACGGTGTAGCTCAGTGGTAGAATACTGGTCTGACAACCAGGGGACCCGGATTCAAGCCCCACTGTGCCATCGGTGCTAGGTCATGCCTGTCTAAGGCAAGTTTGACAACAAGTTACAAGCACTGGCGTAACTAAGCGGTAGAATATTCCGCTGGAACCCAGCGAACCCGGGTTCAAGCCGCATTGTGTCATTGGTGGAAGGTTTGTTTTTCTGTTTTCGCGCGATGTGGTTACAGACACCGGCGGTGGTGGCGGTGGTGGCGGCGGACAAGAACGACTGCGCGTGACCCGAAAAGTGATCTCAAAATAGCTTTCGCTGTAAAACTTGAGTACATTGTCCCCTGTGCTATAGATTTAGCATGCAATGTTTAGAACAATTTCGCCGAGCCAATGTGTCGTGAAAATGAGAAAAATACATTTCGAAAATTTTGACGTTACGTGTGGAGACTTAGGCATGAAAGTCGGGTAACATATGTGAGACGCTTAAGCTGGAACCCGATCCACGAAGTCAGTGCTGATGATTGAGTGAAGCTAGTACTTATGGTCCATAATGTCAACAGTAAACATTGAAGCCACCGAGTAGTATAAAACACGGACGGATGCACTGACTGATAGACATACGGATGCACAGACGTTAGGACGGACAGATGCATGTAGGGATAGATGGACAGATAAAAGGACTACGTATGCACGGACAGACAGACAGACGGACGTATGCATGAACGGTAATTTGGACAGAAAGAGTATGGTATACTTTTAAACCATATCCGCACTATGTACGCATCTGGTACGATATATGTAACATCCGTGTTTTGGTCTGACGGGGCCCTACGATGACGGCGTGAATGGACACTGTGCGAACATAAGGAGCTTAGCTCCTGAAAAAGAAAATCGCAGCATATCCACGAAGTGCATGATAATGTTGGGCGAAGCATCCGTCATTTTGTCCGTGCTTCTGTCCCTCCATTTGTTCGTGCTTCCGTCTGTCCGTGCGTGCGTGTGTCCGACTGCCCGTGCGTCCATGCATCTGTCCGTTCATGGGTCCGTCAATCTGTGCATCCGTCCGTCCATGCATCCATCCGTGCGGCTGTTCATTCGTCCATCTATCCGTCCCGTTTTTGTTTCATGCGTCTGTCCATCGATCCATGCATCCGTCCGAGCGTCCGTCTGTACGACCATCCATCCGTCTGTCTATCTGTCCGTGCATCTGTCAGCTTGTCCGTGCGTCTGTCTGCCTCTCCGTCCGTCCATCTAGTGAACACTCCACGTATTGCCATGTCGCATCTTTTCACCATATATCCATCATATAGAAGTACCGCCATCCAGCGGACATTGCAAGCAATAAACGAGAGGTGGCACCACCAGACTAGAGGAGTGGCACGCGCGCACTTTCTTACGGCCTGCGCTTCGTGTCTGGTTCCCACCTTTCACCGCCACTAGTTCATGGCACTGCAGCCCGACACGGGCTAGGGTTTTTCGATGCGCGCGCCCCCTTGGAGGGTGGAGCCATATTCGGCTTCCCCAGTCTCGTCTTGACTGGTTGAGTAAGACACGTTCGCGGCGTTTTCTCGGGAAAAATGACTGGGTGTTCGTACCAGAATGCACAAACCACTCGCGAAATGGCTTCAAGATGTTCAGATTCCCGAAAAATCCGAAAAGGCGATTCTTGTGGCTTGTAAAGACCAAGCGCGATGATGGTGATATCTGGGGTTGAAAGTGCCAAAATTACCTTATGATTATGAGAGACACCGTAGTGGAGGGCTCCGGAAAATTTGACTGTCTGGGGTTTTTTAACGTTCACCCAAATCTGATAACACGGGCCCACAACAAAAGATCAAGCGTGAGAAGTGGCAACCGCCGGACCTTTCGTGTTTCTGCAGCGTAATTTGTGCCATTTCAGCATTTGGAGAGCTATAATAAAGTGCTGTAACACGGGCACTTCCAATCGCAATAAAGCTTGATGTGATTGACTCTCTCACACCAGATGCAGAACGGCGCCAATCACTGTTGAGAAATTTGATTATCGGGCTTAATTGTGATCATCCGTGCAACGGGTGCAATAAACGTTCATCTGTATCGAGTGTACATGCGTATTTAACTCGGCCATTTTGGATCGCACAAAATGCCTTGTTGTCAATCGCCTCTTGTACAGGAGCTGTTATTTGCGCGAAGATGTGCGCCTATACGTTGTGCGCTTGTTGCTGCCGGTGCCTTCTACTATTTCTTTTAAGGGCAAAGACTTTTACGCCGTGGATCGTATGTCGTGGGTCGTCGTAGTCGTCGTAGACGTAGTAGCCAGTTGCATTTCATCGCATGTCAATTTAAACGGTGCCACAGCATATCCACGGAGTGCATGATGATGAGCTGGGCGAAGCGTCCATCAGTTCATCCGTGCTTACCTGCGTCCGTGTGTTCTTCCATCCCTGCGTTCATTCGTGCGTCCATCCGTCCATGCGTCTGTCCGTCCATGCGTCTGTCCGTCCATGCGTCCATCTGTGCGTCTGTGCGTCCGTCCATTCGTCCGTCCCTGCGTTTATCTACGCGACGGTCCGTCTGCGCAACCGTTCGTGCACCCGTTCCTAACGCCTACGACATGAAATGTGCCTTAAAGCTTGTATGTGTCAGCCAGTTTTTGCTCATGCCAGCGAACTCTAGTTATGAAAATGGTGACTCACAGCACCTGGTTGACAAGATTTCCCAAGGGAAAATAGAGCACCGTGGAGATGATGAAGAGGAAATTGATGATGGGTAAAATCTTTTCATTTAAGCATTAACTTCAATAGAATGCAGAATTTAGCACCATATAGGAACATTTCTTGTGTATGTAATCTTGAATAAAACGGATTGTGGGCAGTGCAGGGCTGCAATGAAGGGCTCGGGAAGGCATGAACACGCATATTTAACTGTACTAAAGGAGTATGTTCAGAATTACCAGAACTTGTGTTATCTGAGCGGTGAGTATATGACCTTGCTCATACCTTGTGAAGAAGACCTGAAATGAATTACGTCCTGAGCAGACAACCTCTATACCCTGGTGTCCCCTCTCAAAGATGTAACTGAATATTCAATCAAAAGGGCGAAGTGCCGTGTGCATGCATGCCAGCAATAGAAGGGTTATCTGTAAAAAATGTTGATATCAAGTTATGCCTGAGTAAAGCTGCACATTCACCTGCGCCAGCTCGAAACAACGAGAACCAGTGGAAGTGGAAGCAATACATGCGCTGTGGTTAACTTGCAGTGAGTAATAACGCTTGTTTTTGAAGTATAATAAAGTTATTGTATAATAAATAGAAAATATTTGAAATAGTTGTAATATGTTTTCAACAACTTTTTGCCAATCAGCTGTTTGCAGTAAGGTATAAGAGATCTAAAGAACGTGCAATACGACATGCATTTCAAGGTGTGGTATGTAAATGAGGTAGCTATTGAAATATATATATATATATATATATATATATATATATATATATATATATATATATATATATATATATATATATATATATGGTATCGAAAAGCTTCTAAAGTCGTTGGTTTGTCCATGCATGTGTGTGACCGGTTCGTAAGCACCTAGATGTATGACTCACTCAGCATGTGGCGCTAGTGTGAGTCACAGGCAGGCGGCCGAACAGAAAGACATGCATGGACGGACGGAAGCAGAAACAGGTGGATGGACGTACGCTCAGCCCCACTCATTATAAATGATGTTGAGTGGAACGAAGCGTTCGTCCGTCCGTGCTATGCTGTGCTCGATGGATTTGCCGGACGGACAGACGTATGAATGGACGTACGGACGCAAGAACCGAAGCGTGGACAGAAGCACGAACGGAATCACGGATAAACGCTTCGCTCCACACATCATCATTCACTCCGTAGATATTCTGTGATTTTTCTCTTTTCTCTCTGCAGCATGTATTTTTTTTCTTTTTTTCAGCCAGATGGCAAATGGCAAACTGTTTTTACACTGTATAGAATGCACACAACACACAGACACATTGAAAGGACATAAGACTTAGGTGCGACTGTCTTACATCTTTAACCTACATAAATAGTTAGTGACCAGTCCGAAAAGACGCTAATTGAAGGTGTTACCACGGTTTGCGTCGACGGTATTTTTCTGCTGCGAGCATCTTCAGCTGCTAATGTCACTTTAAAAATGAAGCTTAGAGAGTAGAGAGTAGATATCTAAGACCATAACACTCCCGACGGAAAAACTTCGTATTTCTCTCATGTTGTTTGAGTACCACACGTTTTGACACAACAAACTCAGTCTGTATGCAGCCGCGCAACACTCGTTGGCTGGCCGTCGTGGCTATAGGCGGCTTGTGGAGAGGGCATCGCAATGGCAGACTCCGTAGCAGACGGCGTGGTTATCTTGTCCCTCCAAGGCGATGGAGGGGAGCGCACGTATCAAGGAACCCTAACCCTAGCTCAACTTTGCTAAAACCAAGGAGGTTACGCCCAGCATGTTTAACGTGGCAACCCTTCCTGGTCAAATAGTGCTCAAAGTGCGTTGTTCTATTACTAGTTTTTTTTAGGGTGAAACTACTGAAGCCATGGGTCGTGCATCCACGATGTATGTAGTAATAGTAGTAGTCATCGCCGTCATCATTGTAGTAGGATGCAAGCTCCACAGCCGGACTATAGAGAGGCACGGGCGCACTCTTTTGAATTGAGGAGGAAACCCGCTCACGTTGATCATTATAAAAAGATAGTTGCTTCTGATGAAATAACCTAGAAAGATGAGTATTGGTGACTTAATCTCTAATCAAATTTGTTTTTAGTTTTATGCATACTTTAAATGATAGCAACAGAAGGACGCGCTTTGAGCACCACGTGCCAAAAGATGAGTGCGACGTTAAACTCGCCGGGCGCAGCGTCCTTAGCTTTGGCGAGGTTTAGTGAGGGTTCGGCCAGAGTGCCATGAACTAGTGGTGTTGAAAGGTGGGAACCAGACACGAAGCGCAGGCCGTAAGAAAGTGCGCGCGTGCCGCTCCTCTAGTGTTGCCGTGCCACCTCTCGTTTAGTCCTTGCAATGTCCGCTGGATGGCCACACTATGTGATGTTTATATGGTGAAAAGATGCGACATGGCAACACTAGACGGACAGACAGATGATAAGACGCACGGACGAATGAATGAATGAAGAGAGAGACAGAAGCTCGGACGAACGCATGGATGAACGGACGGCAGGACGGAAACATGGATGGATGCCCGGACGGACACACGGAAGGATGGACGGACGCAGCGACGGGTGCATAAACGGACGAAGTCACGAAAGGACGCATGGACGGATGGATGGTCACACCGACGGATGCACGGACGGACGGAAGCGTGGACGGACTGACAGATGCTTCGCCCGACTCATCATCATGCACTCCGTCGATATGCTGTGATCTTTTTTATTCACACTGTTCGTATCGCCTAGGAACGCATTCATACGGTTTCGATATATTTCCCTTCTGTATGCTTGTGTGCGTGATTTGCGTGTTTAGAATAGTAGCATAGCCTCAAGGATCGGAATCACTGCAAGCTTTCTACAGCCCCCCCCCCTTCCCCCCTACCTGATTTCGCGCTTCGTCCATGATGGATTGATCTTTCGTCAAACGACTATGTCACCTGAAAACGTCAATATTACACGTAATCACGATGAAAAATTCAGCAGCAATACGACGATGTCCTCCCTTGTGTTGACGCCAGTGGCAAATTCTCGTGTTTGATAACGCTTATACGGTTTTATTTGCAGTGCGTATATAGAAAGGGGCACAATTTGTGTCAATATACACCCGTGTTCAGAAACGCTCCTTGACTTGGACGTGATTTGTCACCGCCCTCAATGCAGCACAAACGCGTTTTCAGGGGGCATCCATCAGGTAGTGGCAAGTCAGACTGAACGTTTTTATTAATAAAATTACTCTGTTAACAGACCTGTTGTGTTATAGGTGAAGAAGAAGAGAGTTTGAAGGTCGCACATTTTGTTCTGGCTGATAATTTATTCAGCGTATGAAACCTTAGAGGTTGGGCCAGTGGACCAAAAGACACGATTGGTTTATCTGGTACGGCATTTTAGTAATTTCTCAACAAAACATTCATAAATTTTACATTTTTCTGAACCATTTGCGTTTTAATCAAATGTTGGTGGTATGGTTATTTTGGCTTATACCCTTTCTCTGAACAGAATCTCTAGTTATTAGAAGATATCAAGCTAAAGCACGTGAAAGCAACACAATCAGCTGGTCGAATTATATGACACGGCACTGAAAAACTTGGAAGATCCCACGTACAGTGGTACTCGATGATATTCGAAGCACGAATGAGAATTGTTGGTTAGTCACCTTAAAATCAGATCAGCGTTACGAGGTAGAGGTAAATTATGCCGTGCATGACTTCCCTGTCATGATTACCATGATTGGATGTGTCGTTCACCTTCGTCATCTGTTGACGTCACGTGATACCAAATGTGGAGCTAGCGAAACAACCGCAAACACGCTATGAGCGTGGTATTTTGTCATCTTCTTACATGACACACGTGTCAGAATTATCTTGTTTGCACCAGTCATATATATTGTCATTCATAGACATCACGTAACACTAAATTTGGTATATGTGGAGCTAGCAAAACGGCCGTGAACGCATCTAGAAGGGCCCAATATTCTCTAATGCAGCGTTGACACGCGCGCACGATAGGCACAGCGACGCAACGTTAGCAAAAGGCGAGCACTCTATAGTCTGACGCCAGGCTCGACCAGCGTCCGTCGGCGCGGCCCGACGGCAAACGGCGTGAAATGCAACATGCTGCATTTCACACCGATGCATTACCCAGACAACGCTGCCTCTCCCTCTTTTCGGAATGGAGGGACGCCGGACGTGCTTAAACGCGCATGCGCCAGAGCCACGCAAAGTGGCGCGCGCCTGCGAGTATGTGGCAGGGCCAGCGCCTGGCGTGGCAACGCCGGCATGACGCGACGAAATGAACGCCGGCAAGCACGTGCACCGCGTCACGTCGAAATGTATTGGCACCTTGACTGTGGCATGTAGTCATGTTCTCACATGACACGCATCTCATGATTATCATGATTGCACCAGTCACATACCTTCGTCATTCATTGGCGTCACGTAATACCAAACTTGGTATAAGTAAAGATCGCGAAACGGCCACGAGCACATAATGAGCTTGACATGTGGTCATGTTGTTACATTACACGCATCTAATGATTATGATGTTTGCACTAGTCACATACCTTTGGCATCCATTCACGTATTGTAATACCAAATTTTGTATACGTAACGCTAGCGAAACGGCCGCGAGCGCATCATGACCGTGGCATGTAGTCAAGTTGTTAGATCACACGCATGTCTTCATTTTCAAGTTAGGTTCTGTCGCTTCTGTTCGTCATGCAATCATGCTATACCATACCAGTTTCGCAACGTGCTACGTGAACTAAACCACCACAAGAGCCTCAGGACCACGAAATGCAAATCATGAAGTTCATGGCATACAGGTCATAATTTTCATTATATGACTGGTCAAATATGTTCTTGATGCAGTCATGTTGTATCTATTCCATTATTGAAACGGCCAGAAGAGCTGAAAGTCGTAGGCAGACACAGACACACACACACACACACACACATATATATATATATATATATATATATATATATATATATATATATATATATATATATATATATATATATATATATATATATATATATATATATATATATATATATATATATATATATATATATATATATATATTTAGCCGCCTACAACTTTTACCTTGCCTGGCCGTTTGAATAATGGTATCAATACCAAACCTGGAATGGGTTAACATGACTGTATGAAAATGAAAATTATATTTGACTAGTCATAGCATGAAAATCATGACATGTATGTCATGAATGTCATGATTTACATTTTATGGCCCTGCCTTTCTTGCGAAGGTTCTGTTAACATGGCATGTTGCAAAACTGGTAGGGTATGAAACGACTGCATGGCAAACACAAGCGACAGATTCTAACATGAAAGTCATGACATGCGTGTCATGTAACAATATTAGTACATGTCACGCTCATGATGCGCTCTCGGCCGTTTTGCTAGCGTCACATATACCAAATTTGGACGCAGTATGTAGACATAAAGTAAAGTAGGACACAGTATGTGGACATAAACGGCTACAAGTCTGATCGTTTACACGTAATATCTGGAGTCCCTCAAGGGTCCGTACTCGGACCCTTGAGGGACTCCAGGACCGGTGTTATTTCTCGTTTATATAGACGATATTTGTTTCGACATTAATCAAAATATTACTGTTAGACTGTTCGCCGATGATTGTTTACTTTATCGAGAAATATGTAACCATAGTGATCAAAAAATACTCAGCGATGCCTTGGCATCTATCGAGAAATGGTGCGAAACAAGGAAAATGCAAATGAAGAAAGAAAAAACGGTTGTTTTGCGAGTTACAAACAAAGTAAAGCTCGTCAAAAATTTCGAGTATCAACTAAGTTCTATTGCGTTAGCTACCGTTAACAGATGTAAATACTTAGGAGTAATAATATCTGAAGACATGAACTGGACCCAACATATCAGTAATATTTGCTCTACTGCTGAAAAGAAGTTATGGTTCTTACGTCGCAAATTAAAACTGGCTCCAGCCCCCGTAAAGTTAACAGCGTACCTAACAATAGTAAGGCCTACACTGGAATACGCAAGCATCATATGGGACCCTTATCAAAAAGGATTAATTAAAAACATCGAGCGGGTACAAAGAAGGGCGGCTAGATTTATTCTTTCAAAATATTCTCGTAAAGATTCTGTAACACAGATGCTGCAAGAATTAAGTTTACAGCCCCTCGTGGACCGCCGTCGCATAGCCAGACTTAAATTCTCGTTCCTGCTTTCCCAAAATACATTTAACTTTGATGCAGAGCAGTACCTAATTCCCCGTCAAGTGCGGAGCCTACGAAGTGACCACCTCAGAAAATATCTAGTTTCTCAATGTCGTGTGAATACATATGCATACTCTTTTTTCCCTTGAACAATAAAAGACTGGAATGTATTACCCGATGCTATACGTGATTCTCAAACTGCAGAACATTTTGAAAACAATGTTGCGAAATATTTTCTAAGTGAATCTTCGTAAACGGTGATTGCTGTTTTTGGTGTGTGTGCCTGTCATCTTTTGACTTCGAATCTATTTGCTGTAACTTGTCTCATGTACGTTGTAGGATGTAATATTAGGAAGTGTAGTTTGTGATGTATGTGATGTAGCATGTAAATCGCAAAACGTAGTATAGTGATGTATTCCTTTTGTATCGGCTATGCATTTCTTTTTTACGCATGACATGACGGTTGTTATGTCAGTTTTCTACCCCACCCCTGTAACGGCCCAATCGGCCAACAGTACCTGGAAATAATTTGGTAATAAAGCACATGAGTGCATGACGAAGGTATGTGACTGGTGCAAACATGGTAATCATGAGATGCGTGTCATGTAATAACATGACTACATGTTATGTTCGTGATGCGCTCGCGTCCGTTTCGCTAGCTTCACATGTACAAAACTCGGTATTACGTGACGCAAACGGACGACATAAATGACAGATCCAAACATGATAATCAACACATGCGTGTAGTGTAATAACATGACTACATGTCACACTGATGATGCGCTCACCGCCATTTCGCTAGCTTCCCATATTCCAAATTTCGTCTTACGTGACGCCAAAGGATGACAAAGGTATACGACTGTTGCAAACATGATAATCATGAGATGCGTGTCATGTGAGAACATGCCTATATGCCACAGTCAAGGCACCAGTACATTTCGACATAACGCGGTGCGCGTGCTCACCGGCGTTCATTTCGTCGCGTCACGCCAGCATTGCCACGCCAGTTACTGGTCCTGCCATATACTCGCAGGCGCACGCTGTGTTGCGTTTCTTTGATGCATGCGTATTTCAGCGCATCCGGCATCTCTCCATCACGAAAAGAGAGAGACGCAGTGTTGTCCGAGGAACGCATCGGCGCGAAATTCAGCATGTTGCATTTCGCGCCGGCTGCCGTCGGGCCGCGCCGACGGAAACTCGTCGCGCCTGGCGACACAGCAACCTCACGAGAGCGCAGGCCACTATCCTCCGCCGAATTCAAACGAACCACTCCTAACGGCTTAGCGATATTCACAGGCAGAGAGATTGACTCAGCATGCAAAACTTGCGACAAAAATGCCATAGCAAACCAAAGTCACATCCTGTGGGAATGCGAGGGCCTTCCCCCACCCATAGAACTTCTGCCAGCTCCCTCCGAAACGACATGGGAGACCTTAATATGGTCCCCCGACGAAAAACTGCAGAAAGCAGTCGTTGCATGGTCACAAGAGGTCACCGCAGACGAGCGGCCAGCTCGAAACCCATGAAATCTCTTTTAATAAAGTTGTATCCTCCTCCTCGTCAGACTATAGAATGCTCGCGTTTTGCTAACGTAGTGTCGCTGTGCCTAGCGTGCGCGCGCGTGAACGCTACACTGGAGTGTAATGGTTTCTTCTTGATGCGCTCGCGTCCGTTTCGCTAGCTTCACATGTACAAAACTCGGTATTACGTGACGCAAACGGACGACATAAATAACAGATCCAAACATGATAATCAACACATGCGTGTAGTGTAATAACATGACTACATGTCACACTGATGATGCGCTCACCGCCATTTCGCTAGCTTCCCATATTCCAAATTTCGTCTTACGTGACGCCAAAGGATGACAAAAGTATACGACTGTTGCAAACATGATAATCATGAGATGCGTGTCATGTGAGAACATGCCTATATGCCACAGTCAAGGCACCAGTACATTTCGACATAACGCGGTGCGCGTGCTCACCGGCGTTCATTTCGTCGCGTCACGCCAGCATTGCCACGCCAGTTACTGGTCCTGCCATATACTCGCAGGCGCACGCTGTGTTGCGTTTCTTTGATGCATGCGTATTTCAGCGCATCCGGCATCTCTCCATCACGAAAAGAGAGAGACGCAGTGTTGTCCGAGGAACGCATCGGCGCGAAATTCAGCATGTTGCATTTCGCGCCGGCTGCCGTCGGGCCGCGCCGACGGAAACTCGTCGCGCCTGGCGACACAGCAACCTCACGAGAGCGCAGGCCACTATCCTCCGCCGAATTCAAACGAACCACTCCTAACGGCTTAGCGATATTCACAGGTAGAGAGATTGACTCAGCATGCAAAACTTGCGACAAAAATGCCATAGCAAACCAAAGTCACATCCTGTGGGAATGCGAGGGCCTTCCCCCACCCATAGAACTTCTGCCAGCTCCCTCCGAAACGACATGGGAGACCTTAATATGGTCCCCCGACGAAAAACTGCAGAAAGCAGTCGTTGCATGGTCACAAGAGGTCACCGCAGACGAGCGGCCAGCTCGAAACCCATGAAATCTCTTTTAATAAAGTTGTATCCTCCTCCTCGTCAGACTATAGAATGCTCGCGTTTTGCTAACGTAGTGTCGCTGTGCCTAGCGTGCGCGCGCGTGAACGCTACACTGGAGTGTAATGGTTTCTTCTTGATGCGCTCGCGGCCGTTTTGCTAGCTCTACATATACCAAATTTGGTGTTACGTGATGTCAATGAATGACAATATATATGACTGGTGCAAACATGATAAGCCTGACACCCGTACCATGTAGGAACATGACAACATACCACACTCATAGCGTGCTCGTTGCTGTTTCGCGAGCTCCACATATATTAAATTTGGTATCACATGGCATGAATCTATGACATTGGTAAACGACCCATCCTAACATGATAATCATGACACGGAAGGCATGTACGGCATCATTTACCTCCACATCGTAACGTTGGGCTGATTTTAAAGTGACATATCAACATTTCTTCTTCATGCTTCGCATATCATTGATTCCCACTGGAGGTGGGATCTGCCTCTTTTTTAAAGCGTAAGCTCTGATAAAATCACAACTAGTGTCATATGCGGCACCGTATTGTCTTTCGCCGCCTCTGCCGGTGTCCGTAACCAATATCGCACAAAATAAAAGAAATCACCGAATATTCATTCAGATAACGATGAGTGGGGCGAAGCGTGCATCAGTCCATCCTCGCTTCCACGCGTCCGTTTGGTTTTTACTTCCACCCGTCCATGCGTCTGTTTGTGCGTGTGTCTATCCGTCTGTCCACCCGTTCATGCAGTGAACAGACAGATAGATGACAGACAGACGCAGCCAGCAGATGATTCATGTTTTGGCGATAAAACCCTCCGAAGCTTCGCCTCACTCATGATTATTCTATCCGTGGCTATGCTGTGAGGTGGTTACTACACACATACATACATACAGGTGATGATCGACCCATGTCTTAAGGAGCTTCGCCCGTAAAGAACCTAGTAGCAAGAACACAGTGGGGCTCCAACCAGGGCTGCGGCGTGGCATCCCAGTATTCTATCTCTGAGCCACGCCAGCGATTGGGATTTGTTCGCAAACTTACCTTAGGCAGGCTTGATGCCGGGAAAGGAATCGGGTTAATATGAGTGATAAAGCGTTTCAGAACAGCAAAAAAACAACCAGGCATCACACAATGTGAATAGCCTAAAGAGTGGGTCATCCAATGCTCCAACCCATTGATCACCTATTAACTTTATTAACTTGATAACCTAATAACTGTAGTGGATACTGATTTCAGGCATACTTCGTCATCATCGTCAGCCACAGCATGAACAATTAGCACAAAATTTTTTCAAGTGTTTAGCGGATACTACGCTTCGTAGAAGAATGAGGAAGAATAGCATAGCGAATGCCATCTTACTACCCAGAAACGATTATCAATAATGCCATTGTGGGTACCCAGGAAGTGTGTTGCAGCAGTTACCTTATGAGTGCTTAGAAAAGGCTTTGAAAGGCTGCTCTTGTAGCTTTCGCTGTGACTGTAGAGGCCTGCCCCACCACGATGGTGTAGTGGCTAAGGTATACTCGGCTGCTGACCCGCAGGTCGCGGGATCGAGTAGGCGTGGCCCGTCTCACTGCAGCAGCCGCATTTTTGATGTAGGCGAGAATGCTGTCGGCCCATGTGCTCAGATTTGGGAGTGTGGTAAGGAACCCTACGTGGTCGAAATTTCACTACGGCATTTCTCATAATCTTATGGTGGTTTTAGGACGGTAAACCCCACATCAATCAATCAAATAAATCCACTTTGTGGCGCCTCCTGCGCACTCCTGGCGCTTTTTTTTTCTCTTTTTTGCAGGGCACACATATTTTTTAACGTTCACTTTTTAACGTGGTACGCTTTTCGAGAGGTTTGTTCACGGGCTCTTTTCTTAAAAACAGACTATTAGCATACCTTAGCAATCATGATGCTCACAAAGAAGTGTGTACGCAGCGACACACCGTTCAAAGCACGCCATCGAAGAAATAAATCTGCCATCATAGTACAAGTGCGAAGATCACACCACAGATAAGCACTTCGAGTAAAAAACTCGAGCTAACAATGTTCTACATCGCAGTAGAAAATTGTACTAACAGTGAGTAACAAGAAGATCCATTTGCGTTCTAACGCTGTGGTCTACTGTAGATGGCGCACCTCTAGGTTATGCGGACAGATAATTTGGCACCCGGTCGCGTGGCCCGTGAACTATTGTGGTTCACCGTACATAGAGTTTTCATTTTCTGACAAAAGTCGCAAAGTGGGCTTTTTGGTAGGTCGCGATGAATTGGTTACAGTGTGGACTTGGCACAAGCAAACAAGAACGAAGAAGTGTGTTCTCTTCTTCACTGTGCTCTTCTGTCGAGTTCGCGCTGCCTCTTATCTCTCATTTTCATGTTTTGCGCCTCAATTCACTGAATTAAAAATTTTCCTATTCCCCTATCTTTCAGGCTTGTTCACCGTCACAACGTCATGAAAATATCCTATTTGATAGCACAACACTTGCGTCAGGCATAGTTACGCCTACTTGTAACTATAGAAGTTTGGTGTCTCCCATACTGCTCGTGTTGCGAATTTTTTTATTAATTGGGGCTATCAGGGTAATCAAAGTGGTTCCACGTAATAAGGAAACTATCACACAGTTTATTCGTATTTTGCACAAGTTTACTCAGCTCATGTTTCAAAATAGGCTTTATTTGACTGCACCAGAGGGCGAAAGTGCTGTGAAAATTTCCGCAACCTCAGATGTAAATCTGATGCCACGGAAGGTATTCGGGCGGAGCCGACCTAACACTAGATAGATAATGTTTTGCACGCGTATTTTGTTGTAGCAGCTTTGAATCGTTCGTTCTGTAATGCTAAGAACAACCTGCCCACTGGAATTTCTGTTCTTCCAAATGTATAGTCTTCGATTTGCCCAACGTAGAGAGAGTGTTGAAGTCGCATAATTGAGTTTTGTGCCTCAAGCATTCACGTGGTTTGCAGCTTACTGTGAGACTCGGGAGAGGTTTGTCGTAATTGGAACTGCACTGTAACGTTACCTACGTGGCTCAGCCACAGACGCCGATAAAGCCGCAATGAGGCAGAGACGTGTGGTGCAGAACACAACGTCTAGTGCACCCAGTTACAGAGACTATCAGGTGAAATGGTCGAGGGATTTCAGAACGAGGTGGTCGCCATTCACAGCCACCCATTTACAGATTTCTCTTTTAAAAAGTATCCGGACCTGGTGGTGTTTGCTAATAACAGTCCTCCTCTTTTCCTTTTTGTAAATGTTACACGGGAGCTTTAGGGAATGTGTGCGAATTGTGTTTAGAGAAAGAAAAAAAAAAGATTTAGAGTGCTAAGTATTCTAACGTGGTGGACCGGTAAACTATGCCTTAGCTCATAGAAGTTGCAATTCTTTTCCAAGTAGCGATAAAATAAATTCACGAAAGGAGCTTACCGCTTCACGAATGCAACGACGCAAATATTTTCAATAAACGTCCCGTACGAACTAAGTTACCAAGATTTGTCGCACGCTGTAATCTCATTCTCTCTACTCTCGTTCTGAAGAAAGCGCTGGAAGCTAAACTGGGAGAAATGGCACAGAGTAAGAAAAGGCATCACGCGCCCCTTGTGACTTTGACCAACTTTTTTTTTTCAATGCGCGGCTTTTCAGTGTAATTGCACGCGCACGGGCTAAGAAATCACGGCTCCCCCCCCCCCCCCCCCCCCAGTGACCCGAGCAGTTACAGAGCACGCCATGCTCAAACGAGGTAATGGCTCATACTGGGTGTGGGACGTAGCCATTTCAATCTTGTAGCATCATTTGTCGAGAGAAAGAAAAGCGAAGTTTAGCTTACTTTGAGAATTTAATGTAAAATCTAGGTCGAATGCTGCGCTGTAGTATTTGACACGCGAGTTCTCAAGATCCTCGACTACCTATTGGCGCCTTTTTGTAACATGCTCGAACAGTGTTGCAGGGCACCTTTACATAGAGATCAGTAATTGAGAGTACTTTGCGTCATGTTATGGGAGTTATGCTTACAAATAAAAACTACCGTGATAGTACTTAGACAAAAAGTAGTAGATTCAGCGTGCCACGTACTCTACTTTACGCGAGCTGTAAGCTGTTTCTTAATGAATATGGTATAAATTCTGTTTATAGGACAGAGTGAAGCCGTGTGCGTGGCCGATATAGTTGGTAATATATTAGCCTTGTTCGTATTCCGTATACCTCTATTAAAAAAGGTGAACAAAGTAGAATACAACAAACTCGGTTGTGCGAGAGCTCTATGCAGCTGCCCCGGCTTTTAAGCTTAACCTCAAAGGCTCCTTTGTGCAGCCATGTTCGGAAGAAAAATGGAAGCGATTCAAAATACAACTTGCTCTACTGAGTGAGAACTGCACGCTGTCCCACGTAATTGAACAGCAGTTTCAGAATTATAGATTCAGAGATTGAAAAGAATAAAAAACTTAGATTACGAAGCGCTCTGTTATGAAAAAAAGGCAAAGTTGTTTCTTGCAAACCTAAACTTACAGTATTTTTTAAAAAAAAGAAACATTTTTGGGTGTGAGGCATTTGAGCGAAAAACAAACGTGATGGAAGATTCACAACCAAGTGTATTGCTCAGATGGCGGGAATGAGCATACACATACAGTAAAAGCACCTTAATTCGGCACTCAATAATTTTAAAGATCAGTTATACAGGACGTGCTCTTCGATCACAGCCAGCATATGCTTTGTTCAGCGGTGTGAAATTCTCGTTAATTCACTCCTATCAGGCCACCACTGGGTTCATTCGGGCAACATTTGAAGGCGCCTGGCGCAATGTGTCTCAAATCTGCGATGCAAAACGAACAAAAATGGCGTTTGGAGACAACCGAAGGGGCTGCTGACTTTCAGAAATGCGTTGTCGCCACTCAAAATCATGTTGTTGGTGCGTAATAATGTATTGGTTCAATGTACGTCTTGAATTATGCTGCAAAAGTCTTTACCCGCGTTCAAATTGTGAGCGATTTCGCAAATGGTGAGACTCGCTCGCGGCAATCGCACTGCTTTTACGCAAAATATTTGCTTGATTGGTATATTCTTTAGGAAAATCATAGGGAACCGATGTAGTCAACATATATTCATTGCTGTCTCGATAACTTTGATATTTCAGAATTCAGATGATTCGGAGGTTTCGTCCGGTCCCATTAAATCTGATGTAGTATTTGTTTGTTACTGAGTGCAAAGGTTTTGTGCAAGAAGAAAAAAAAATTTTTGCAGAACTTGTATTACCAGACAGCCCAAGCAGCTGCCTCCTATATGTTAAGTTGCTCGTCGACAGGCCTTACTACGTGGCTCTAGAGAAGTCCGCATGTTTTCCAATTTCTTCTGTGTCTCTACAGTCAACTTTTATCATGCCTTTTCTCAATGAAGTAATTTATTTTGGTGGTGCGTGTGTGAATTCCGGGTACGAGCGGAAAGATGCCACCTGTAAAGTTTACACAGAATGCCAACGTTAAATGTACTGATTCCTTTAAGGTTATCTCCATAATGTATGCTTATTGTTTCCTTTTGTAGCACTCACTATAACTGGATAGAGGCCTGCGGGACCATAACGTCCACTTGTATGTATATGTATGTATATGTGGAAATCCCGACGCTGTGAGAAATACAGTGTAAAACGAGACGTTTCATTCAGTTAAAGTCCCTTTTCCAACAATAAGTTGTCCATTCACACTGTAGTTTGCTGCAGATTTATTCGCACCAAGAAGTTTTGAGAACGTCTTGGTCGGCCGAGTCCCTAACGCGTTGCCATGTGATTTGTGAAATATCGCTAAAAGGTGATGGCGGTGGCTCCTGGCATGACATTGCGGTGGCAACCTGGTATGCTTATTGATTACTGCAAAATATTGTTGGCTTACTGCTTGAATATGTCGTCTAGCGTTGTCATATATTTCCCAAACGACGGCTAGTATTCGTAAGGAATGGTAAGTCTTAGCTAATATTTTGGCTATTTGGCTGTTACAATATATATTGCCGTTATCTTCGTTCAGCCTCATTCCAAATAATTAGGGGCGCACATACGTAGTATACGAAACTTTCATTGTTCAAGGATGCGTCATGTTTCATCTATCATTTCACACACTTGCCGTCAGCATAGGAAAAGACCATGTGCATGCTGAATAACGAGAATAAAGGAAAAATTGGGCGTTTTGTAATACACGTCCGAATTTTTATGTTTCAATCCCTAACTAAGCTTCAAAACTCGGCATGCTAAGCTTGCAATATCGTTACAAGGCAGCTTGTGGTGGGGGGCTCGAAATTCAGCTCCACCACCTGGCCTCCTTCACTGCAGTCTTAGGATCAAAAGGTGGCGTCACATGTGGTCCTCATTGTAATATGGCCGCTCTAATGAAGCTGTTATTCTCTCGATTTACATACACAGAGTACAATAACAATGTTTCTGCGTAAATCATTTTCCACACTCTGAGCATGTTCGCTTATGAACAAGAATTGTCCGCCGCAGTGTATAACCGGTTACTGTTTTAGGCTGCTGACGCGAAAATTGCAGGTTCCAATTCAGGCCGCGGCAGTCGCATTTCAATAGAGGCGAAATTTCAGAGGCCCATGTACGGGGCGGTGTTAGTGCGGGTTAAAGAACACAAGATGCTGAAAACTTCCTGAGCCCTTCACTATAGATAGCGCCGTTCAAAATCATATCGTGGTTCAGGGACGCAAACGAACAAGAATTACAGTATCGCCCGCACGAAAATCTGACATTTATATATTCATTTTATTGGCTTCTCGCCACGTTCCTCAATCGAAATTTCATCACTTTGCAGTGGTGCTGGAGAAGTTCGTCGCAAGCGTCTACGACGTCTACGTTGTGCAGGGGAACTCCGCACTACTGCGCTGTCACGTGCCCCCAACAGTCAAGGATTACGTCAAAGTGACGTCATGGGTACTCGACGACGGCGTCACCATTGGCACACTCGAAGGAACGGGTGAGTTTTACAGCTTTTCGTGATATCTGAAATGTGCTGTCGGCTGTAATATCCTGACCTCGGGTGAAGCGGTCACTAAGAATGATGGAATGTGTATTGCGGCGCCCTGTTTGCAGTGAGTTACACGATGGCGAGCAAATTATTTAGGTAAATTTCTGTGCCTTCAGTGATATGTATAATTTACCTCTATGTTAACAGCCATAGTTGAGGCTTATCTCAAAAAGAAAGAAATACATTAAAAAAAGGACGAGTGCGCTTCATATATAGCTCTCGAAGATCGCATATTTCAATTCGGCTGAATACGATATTGTACGTAGATAAAGCTTGCGGCAATTTCCCCAATTGCAAAATATTGCGAAATAAAAAAGACTTCATCTCAAATTTTCAGTCATACATCGCACAATACAAGCAAGGTGCCTAAGCAGCGCGACGTCAAGGCGCATTTATACACTCTAGCAATTAAATGGCATGCAGCGTGTGTTTATACATGTGGCTTTTTTTAGCTTCCTATTTGTAGATGTAGCCTACTGAGAGAGCTACTTTATCAGTAATGTAGTGTTCTATATAGGGCATTTTGCCGCGTACTTAAGGACCATAATACAGTTTACTTAAGATGACGGACTATTGCTTCATGTTTGAGAGACATGCCACTTTCTTTATCTTTTCACAATACAACGCTATACACCATGTATGACCTATGTAGACATTATTGACTTATTTATATGTGTATTTAATCTTTCACACACACACACACACACACACACACACACACACACACACACACACACACACACACACACACACACACACATATATATATATATATATATAAATATATATATATATATATATATATATATATATATATATATATATATATATATATATATATATATATATATATATATGTATGTGGCACATATCGAACTTACGACCTTAGAATAACGCGTTCGATGCTCGCGTGAGCAGGAATCGAGCCTATGACCTTAGAATAACGCGTTCAATGCTCGCATCGAACGCATAGAACGCGTTATTCGAAGGTCGTAGGTGCGATTCCTGCTCACGGCTGGTTAGTTTTTCATCCACTTTTCTTTCTTCTTATTTACATTCAATTGGTTCTAATAACTTCCCCTGTACATTCCTTGGCATTACTGTCTGTTAGATCTCATATATATATGTATTTATATATATATATAAATATATATATATATATAAATATATATATATATATATATATATATATATATATATATATATATATATATATATATATATATATATATATATATATATATATATATATATATATATATATATATATATATATATATATATATATATATATATATATATATATATATATATATATATATATATATATATATATATATATATATATACTGTAGAGAAGCCGCTGAACACTGAAATGGGTCGAACTCTCAAGTGCTTTCTAGTGGGTCTACCCAAAAAGAACGCCGCTCGCGCGGAGAGTCCGTGCTTGGCCGTTACTGTCGCCATTGTGTATACTCGCTGTGTGCCGGCTATTAAACGCCATAACAAATTGGTGGAGAGTGCTACGATCCCCTTCGATGCCCTTGGAACTACGCTCACGTACCCTGCAATCTACCATGTCCCACGACGCCTCTCAGCAAACGCCTCCTCCCAAGCCACCCCCTTGTCCCGGTGTCCCCAGTATCCGTGATCCATGGACCCATCTTCACGGGCGCCGATGGCACTTACGTGGAGGACTGGCTTGCCATTTACGAGCGCGTCAGCGTCCCCAACATGTGAGACGAGGACGGCAAGTTGACAAACTTGGTGTTCTTCCTTGCAGGCGTTTCAAGCTTGTGGTACACCAACCACGCGTCCGAATTCACAACGTGGTACGATTTCAAGACCGCTATCACCGGCGTTTTTGGCCGCCCTGGCGTTCGTAAGCTGCAAGCCGAGTAGCGCTTACGCGAACGCGCTCAGCAGGCCGGTGAATCATTCACAGTTACATTGAAGATGTCCTGGACCTGTGCAAAAAATCCAACGACAGCATGTCCGAATCAGACAAGATCCGGAACGTCATGAAGGGCATTGACGATGATGCCTTCACGATGCTGCTTGCCAAAAACCCCGCCACAGTAGCTGAGGTCATCACGCTGTGCCAGAGCTACGATGAGCTCCACCGGCAGCGTTCGATGACCCGTTGCTCCACACCACGAGATGCAGGGCTTGTTGGCTAGGAGGCGAGATGTGATCAGGTGGCCCTGCTGGCAGACCTCAAGTCCTTCATACGTGAGGAAATCGCTCGCTAGTTTTCTCTCCTTCCCTTTGCCCACCCACCGGCTGTTCAACAATCGGCAACTACCATTCTTCCACCCATCCGCCGAGCGATTGAGCAGGAAATAGCGGAGGTCATGCCTGCGTACCATCCACAACAACTTCCGGCCCTTGCGCCCCCAAGTTACGCCCAAGTGGTCGCCAGGCCGCCTCCAGTCGTTGAAGTGCCTGCACCACTGACTTAGCCGAAGCTGCTGCACGACGTCCGTCCTTTGCAGCGGGTATGCCGGCTGCGTATGTTGGCGCAACCCCTCAGCCTCATTTTCAGCCCACCATGCAGCCTTTCCAGTCACCGTTCCGGGCGAGACCTACCCCGGCAAACCTATGGCACACACCCGACAACAGGCCCATCTGCTTTGCTTGCGGTTACGCCGGTCACGTACCCCGTTATTGCTCTCGACTACAGCCGGCTCCCATTTCTTCTCCTGTTGCTGGCCACCTTAGCCGTTCGTATAACGACGAACTGCCGTCTGTGCCACTGTCGTCTCGCCCAGGTTCGTCTGCTCGAAGGTCGCCGTCTCCACGACGTCGGTCTCTGTCCCCCATGCGGCCAAGTTCGGCTGCTCATGAGCGGGAAAACTAGTTGTCGCAGTCCCAGAGGCAAGGACTACGACGCTATCGCATTGTGAAAGCCCTCAGAGCCGCCCATCTAATGTAATTGACGTGCTTGTGGACGGTGTTCATGCATCTGCTCTTATTGACATTGGAGCTGCGGTATCAGTTATGAGCGAGAACCTTTGCCGCTTGCTTCGAAAAGTGACGACGCCGATTTCTGGGTTGTCCCTACGTACCGCTAGCTTACATCGTATTCATCCTACAGCAGGCTGCACAGCTCGCGTTGTCGTTCAGGACGTTCTGTATGTCGCCCAATTCATTATCATTCCTGCATGCTCTCATGACGTCATCCTGGGATGGGATTTTCTCTCCTGCAATGACGCCGTCATTCATTAGGCCGCCGCTGAAATTGAACTCTCGCCCTTCTCGCATTTGACGCCAGAAGACGGTCCCTCGACACTGAGCAAGATTCTCGTGAGAGACAATACTATAGTGCCTCCAAGCTCGACGATGGGTGTATCGGTCTACAGCACCGGTCTCTCCGAGACAACTGCACTCGTTTCGCCATCTGAGCGTGCTTCCATAAGGAAAGGGTTCCTAGTACCTTTTGCGACCATACAAATCACCCAGGGCAACGCCGTTATTTTCGTGACCAACCCATCCCCGTACACTGTTACCTTGGTTCGAGGGGAATGTCTCGGCAGAGTGGAACCAGTCGACGACGCACAAGTCCTGGACGTACCCGAAGACTCGCGTTGTCCCGATTCGCGTACCATCAGTGCTGTTTGTACTTCTGACCCATCATCTCCTGATGTATTTGGCCCATACATTGATGGCAACCTTACGTCAGTACAGCGTTCGCAGCTTCTAGACCTGTTGCGAGAATACCGGTCTTCTTTCGATGTCGGGCGAAGTTCTCTCGGTCGCGCGTCCACTGTTACGCATCGTATCGACACTGGTGCCCATCCACCATTACGGCAACGTTCATACCGCGTGTCGCCTGCTGAACGCCGGAAAATTAACGAGCAGGTTGACGATATGCTCCGACGCGACGTCATTCGGCCATCGGACAGTCCATGGGCATCTCCTGTTGTTCTTGTTGCGAAGAAAGATGGTTCTGTGCGGTTCTGTGTGGACTACAGACAGCTCAATAAGATCACTCGCTAGGATGTCTACCCACTGCCGCGCATAGACGACGCAATTGACAGCCTTCACGGAGCCTAATTTTTTTCTTCTGTCGATCTGCGCTCGGGGTACTGACAAGTACCCCTGGCTGATGACGCTCGACCACAGATTGCCTTCATCACACCCGACGGCTTGTACGAATCCAACGTCATGCCGTTTGGTCTGTGTAATGCACCTGCGACATTTGAGCGCATGATGTACACCCTTCTGCACAACTTGAAATGACACACGTGCTTGTGTTACCTCGATGACGTTGTTGTCTTCGCTCCAGATTTCTCCACACATCTCCAACGTCTAAAAGAAGTTTTCGCACGTGTTAGCAATGCCGGCTTGCAACTAAATCTGAAAAAGTGCCGCTTTGCTGCCCGCCAACTCACCATCCTAGGGTACGTCGTGTCCAAGGATGGCATTCTTCCTGACCCAGCCAAGCTTCGGGCCGTGGCCGAATTTCCAAAACCTGCGTCCGTCAAAGAACTGAGTAGTTTCGTGGGCCTGTGCTCATACTTCCGACGCTTCATACGAAACTTTGCCATGATTATATCACCGCTGACGAAACTCCCTGGAAGTAACGGGTCCCTCAATGCGTTGTCGTCAGAGTGCGACAACGCGTTCTTGAAGCTCCGCCATTTGTTGACGTCTCCTCTCATTCTCCGCCACTACGATCCTATGACCTCAACGGAGGTGCACACGGATGCCAGTGGTGTAGGCTTCGGCGCTGTCCTGGCGCAGCGCGAACCCGGGTTCTTTGATTATGTCGTGGCATATGCAATCTGTACGCTCACGAGAGCCGAGACAAACTACACCGTCACGGAAAAAGAGTGCCTGGCGATCGTCTGGGCCCTTACAAAGTTTCGACCTTATTTGTATGGTCGCCCATTCGATGTCGTCACCGACCGTCATGCACTATGCTGGCTGTCATCATTGAAGGATCCCTCAGGCCGCCTCGCCCATTGGGCTCTTCGCTTAAAAGACTACGACATCCGCGTGCTCTTCCGCAACGGACGCCAGCATGCTGACGCCGACGCCCTCTCGCGCTCTCTTCTGCCTGAAGCTGACGTGCTCTGCTCACTATCCTCGGTTGCTGTTTCTGCCATTGATGTTGACATCATCGCTACCGAACAGCGAAAGGATAATTGGATCGCCCAACTGATCGACTTGCTCTCTGATCCGTCCGCAACGCCATCCACACGTGCCTTGCGTCGTCAAGCTCACCATTTTGCCATTCGTGACGGCCTCCTACACCAAATCAATTACGACGCCGATGGCCGGCAGTGGCTACTCGTGATACCCCGCAGTCTGCGGTCGGAGATATGTGAATCCTTCTATTCTGATCTACCGTGCGCGCACTCTGGGGTATTCAAAACCTATCATCGCATTAGACAACGCTACTTCTGGCGCGGGATGTACCACTACGTCCAGCAGTTCGTTCGCTCCTGTCTCGCTTGCCAACGCCGCAAACCGTCCGCACACATGTCACCAGCCGGTCTGCAACCGTTACCTTGCCCTGAACGTCCGTTTGGGTGCATAGGTATCAATTTGTATGGACCACTCCCTCTGACGTCCACTGGCAACCGCTGGGCCATTGTCGCCATAGATCATTTATTGCGATACGCCGAAACCGCCGCTCTCCCTGCGGCTACTGTGCATGATGTTGCGTCCTTTCTTCTGCATCGATTCATACTGCGCCACGGTCTACCCCAGGAGCTTTTCAGCGATCGAGGCCGTGTCTTGTCAGAAGTCGTCGACGCCGTTCTCACTGATTGTCATTCTGTCCACCGCAAAACTACTGCTTACAACCCGCAGACGAATGGTCTGACCGAACGCTTTAACCGCACCCTCGGCGACATGCTGTCGATGTACGTCGCCACCAACCACACGAATTGGGTTATTATACTGCCCTTCGTCACCTACGTCTACAACACCGCCCCTCAGAGCACGACCGATTTTTCACCTTTCTTCTTGCTCTACGGAAGCCACCCGCCACACACCATCGACACTATACTCCCGTACACGCCGGATCCATGTGAGTGTACACCTATTTCCGACACAGCCAGGCTTGCTGAAGAGTGTCGCGAGCTTGCCAAGACATTTTCGACGCATCAGCAAGAGCGGCAGAAGAGTATTCGTGATGGCTCCGCCACTTTTGAGCCAACGTTCCTTCCTGGTTGCCTTGTATGGCTCTCACTCCCGACCTCTGTAGCTGGTCTTTCTTCAAAACTACTCCCGAAATGTGAAGGTCCCTAACGTGTGATCGAGCGCACATCTCCGGTATACTATCTTATCGAGCCAATTGAACAATCTTCGGACATGCGCCGCCGTGGGCGCGACATAGTCAACGGGGAGCGCCTCAAGGCTCACTATGACCCGCTCGTAGTGACAAGCTGTTAGGTGCGGCTCCCTCTTTGACCCCGGGGTAATTGTAGAGAAGCCGCCGAACACTGAAATGGGTCGAACTCTCAAGTGCTTTTCGCGCGGAGAGTCCGTGCTTGGCCGTTACTGTCGCCATTGTGTATACTCGCTGTGTGCCGGCTAATAAACACCACAATATATATATATATATATATATATATATATATATATATATATATATATATATATATATATATATATATATATATATATATATGTATGTGTGTGTGTGTGTGTGTGACTATGTATTGTAAAATAATCTATAGCAATGCATTGTTAGAAGATGCTAAGGCATATCACCTGTACGTCTTCCATTTTCCTCAAGGTCACCATCTCTGTGACAAGTTGGGCGTTGCAGCTGATAATTCACGTGATAGCGCATCCTATAGCACCCACCTGAATAGCACGTTCGCACTAAAGTAAAATAAGACAAAGATGTACTGTTAGACGCTGCACCAGCGTTTACGCCTAATTGCAAACGTGAGTTTAGTCGTTAACAAGAAATTTGCGGAACAATGTTTTGGCTAACTTTGCCTACACATCACGCATACTAGAGTAATGGCAGCAAGCTAAACGTTTATTGATTGACGATACCTCTACGCGATACACACACTTTAGACGCTGTACCAATCATATTTTATAAGATCTCCTTTGGACATGCAAAGCGTTCTGAAAACGCATACGGCACATTCAAGACCTGCTGCACGCCGACATGACCACTCAACAGAATTTCATAAAGTGAGACCATGAATCACCGAAAGCTCACGCGATATATGGTAGTTAAAAGTGGTCTGCTTTGAGTGGTGTACGAAAGGTCACCTGGCCTGTGCGAAGGTGTCACATGAAGCTGCTCCTGGCCTTCCATCTTTCTCACGCATGTCCTGCAGCTAATCTCCTGCAGTGGCCAAGTGTAGTTTTTTTAAAAGAAATGAAGGTCACATTCATTCATTCGCATTATTGTTTCAAAGCTATTTATGATGCGAGAACCCTTTCGTTTGTACCTCACCCTCCCAAGATGACTTGCTCAACAAACACGTGCTCCAAAGACTCTTGGACTAAAGACCGCTATGTAAGCTTAGTACAGTACACAAAATGAGACTCGATAACTTATATTTTCAGTCGCATTAACTTACAGCACGGTTCCGTGTTAGAGCGAAAAATTCACTCTTTTTTTTCCCTCTACATGCTACATGTACGGAAGGCAATACGCAACCACGCACATATATTGAGTTCTTGCTTTCATCAGCTCGATGCGGGCAAACTAAAATTATTTGGTACCCACAGACGCACGCCTAGGGCTTCACCACACTTGTGGCGTTCTCCTGCAGCTTAAAGACAGGGTGCGTCTGGCGCAGCAGAGGGGGGCATTCAATTTCGTCTTCTTTGTTTCATCGCTTCCTTGGCACTGCTGCCCACTAGCTAATGTTAGACCAATTTAGGAAAGTGACTGAGAAAAAGTAAACAAAAAATAATTTTTTTTGCTGACTATTCATTTGGCCAAACTCTTCTCTTTCTTTTTCACTGTAGCTACTCCTCGCTCTTTTTTATTATGCTGCACTGCACTATGGCAAACTCCTATTTAGTGACAACGCTGACAGCCATTTTGCAGAAAAAGCTTTCTTTGCTCTACATGAAAATTTTAGGGGCAATGTTCTCTTCTGGTTTCTCTTAATCATTAAAACCAGATTCATCTCTGTCTTTGTTACGACACGTTTAGAAAATACCAACTTTCAAAGCCTTTACCTACGGAATTTGGTTGAAAAAATAATTAGGATAGATATAAATGTTTCTGTGCAGGAGACCATTGAATTTTAATGTCTCGGCAAGCGAAAAATGATTGGCGCTGACCGGTATCATTCAGAGTTAGCATAAGACAACATTTACCAATATCCACTAGTTGTTGAAGGCGTTTAATGCTTAGTGATAGTGGGGTCATGAAGATCTGCAATTATAGATGACAGCCTAAAACCTTTTTCAACTAGTGTAACCGGACCCATTAGTTCACTCTCTAGAAGTAAGATATAGTTGATAAATATGGAGAGTGAATCTGAAAAAGAAACAGACGCCGTACACATAGTACGGTAGTGGAGTAATGGTAAGTAATGGTAATTATAGTTCATATAAGCAGTATTAGAAGAAGATGATGTTGGCCTTTTAATGTGTAGGGAATATAAATATGGAGTGGGCTCCTTCCCTAGTAAGGAGGAGGAAGACGGAAGGAGGAAGGAAAGAGAGGTTAGCCACTCTTTCCCTAAGTTGTGCCAAAGAAGCGGGAGGTCATCGACAAGAACAAATAATTGGTTGAACGCAGGTGGTATTTGGAGGTCACTAGCAAGGCAGGTGCAATTATTTAGCATGGTTATGTCATTCATTGTACAAAATAAACATTTTGTGGTGGCAATAACACTGTGACTGTGCTGATTGCAATGAGAATAAATGGCCACACTAGAGCGGGTTTTGTGGTCTGAAGTGGACGCAAGTGAGGCCAAAAGACAAGTGTCAGTAATCGTTCGTACACGTTTAGCTTTTGAGCGCGGTTGATTGGTGACAGCTATTATAAAACGTGATGATTATCCACAAATAGGTTACTCTAATAGCCGTTGGTTAAGTCTAAACGAGTCTTCAACAGTATCTGCAATCTTACATGGAACGCTCTTTCTTCAGACAGGAGTTGTTGAAGGGCGATACGGGAAATAGTTCTTTTTTTTTTCTTAACTGAGCAGCACATTTAATATCTACTGAGATTCTTCCTGACGTTATGCCAGTTCTGTTATCTAATAGGAGTGGGCGTTATCACATGCCGGGAGAGCACAGCATCGACTGCATGAGGGAAAGGTTGTTTGCGATTAAGCTTAATCTCTCTCCCTCCATCTCCACTACTCTTGCGTCCTTCTTGTTCTTAACTGTCAACACAGGTTCTCTCGTTTCAGAAGATCAGTGTAGAGCCGCGTAGAAAAGGGCTTTCCCGGAGCTCACCTCTCCACACTAGTACGAGAATGAAAGTTCTGTTTCTCCACCTACCGAAGTAAACGAGATAATCTCTTATTTTGGCCAGCTCAACGGCTTTGTGCTGGTGCAGTGGAGTGTACATCGACGTAGGGTGAGGGGGTGGTCACTGCGGCCCACACGCCTCCTTGTGTCTTCACTAAAGTGGTGCCACGGCCACGCGCCTCTCCTTAGTGGTCGGCGGTGTCCTCAGTGCAAAACTCCACCAGACCCATTCCGGCGGGCGAGCGGGCTGTACGCGAATCCCTCCGGGCCCACGCCCTTTCCTAGAAAGGGGATCAAGCGAGCCTCCAGGCTCTAGCACCAAGGAGAGATGAACGCGGTAGAGCGTGGTTCTTACTAGGGCTCTAAGCCCGGGGCCACCTTTTCCCGAGGAGGGGCTAGAGAAAGAAGCTGGGAGGGGGTTAGAGGGTGAGTAGTACTGATGTTGTTGCTGGCCGCTGTGAGGCCCTGAGGAGCGAAGGCTTCCTTTGGTGTTCGGGGGTCATCGATCAAGGCGTCCAGGAAAGCGAGGCTTAGGCCGATAACGCAGCGGATGGCTGCCCATCTCCCGGCAGCCCCTCATAGCCTGACGGGCTTCGGCTCGACAGAAGACAGCTCTTTCTAGCACGTTTTTCGTCGTCGACTCGGAGCTCGGAGCAGCGAGAAGGTTGTGGACGCGACATCGAAGGAGTAGAAAAGCGCCCGAGAAGAGTTCAAGAAAGTGAGCAGGAAAATGCGCAAAATGTCATAACATAGTCGCATAAGAATGAAGGGCAAAGAATAGCAGCACGGTTCCTACCAGGCTTGGCTGCACACGTCACCGAAAGGAGATGCATGACAGTGGTCTCGGCGACAGCCATACATCAGAGCAGTGCATGTTTGTGCACGCGCAGCATACTGAGCTCCTGTTGGATGCCGCCAGACAGCAAAACACCTCTTGTTGTCTTTTTTTGCTGCGCAGTTGCTTCCCTTTTTATTCTAGACGAGGTGTCATCTGAGAGTTCTTGTTTTTTATTACGAGTACACTTTTCTCTAGCTAGTACGACATATTCGCAGAAGCGCGATGCAAATTCATCCTTCTTTAGGGTAATTTTTTGTTGTTGTTTTTTCTTGTGTCATTGTGTTTGACGGGAAGCAGCCATGCCTGCTGAATGAATAATTTTCACTGACATTCTTACGACGCACTGGGATTGATCTGTTTGCACATATACATATTTCAGTAAACTTTTCAAAATGCGAACGCTGGCATCCCATTACTGTAATACTGTACTTATGTACTGATGTTGCGAAAAAAGTGTGACCTACTATAGAAAGTGAACTTTTTCTAATGACAAAACAGCAGTGAAGTTCTCTTCCAGCAGTATATTTAAGGAAGAGGTGTTACATTGAGTTAAACCAATTGCGATCTAATCAAACCTTTATATTTTCTTTAAACAAAACGTAGCAGATTCAGATCGACATGCGTATAAAAGTGTCTACGAAAGCCAGCCCAGCTCAGCACACTGAGGCAATAACGAATACCGAATACAGACTTCATATTGAACAACTTAAGTATGAAAAATCTTTTGATTCGTCGCATGGACTGCCAAACACAGAAGTGAACAATAGTAAACTTTTCCATATCAAATGTTTCCTAACTTATTCTTATTAATCTAGAAAAGTTTAACGGAATGCATTCTTTATTAAAGTTCAGTTTGTTTCTTTTTTCAGTGCTTTCTTCGTTTTTTTTTCTTTTCAAGTGAATGTATTGTTATGCGACTATATAGATAAATTCTATAGATAAATCATTACGACAGAATTCGAACTAAGTTATACCGGCCAGCGACTGGTGACTTCTGACACGAATTTCTGATGATAGCTGCTCTGAGAAAAATTAACATCTTTTCAAACGGAACCTTCATTTAATGCAAAGCAGCAGTGGTGCGCAAGGGTGGCGTTACGGTATAGTGCCTAGAATATACTTATTACACTCTATAGGCACTATAGTCACCGGCTTAATGGCGCTAACGTGGGTGGTGCGGTGAACGCTGAAAGATTCGTTTAGAGTGACGGCTGGCGTCGGTCTTGTCATTTCTTTAGAGTGGACATCAGCGCTGGATTGGAGCAGGCGTGCGTTGATTGTGTCACTGTTATTGTCCATGGAATAAAGAAAAATTGTCAGACTTCCTTACACGTCGTATATTAGTATGCTCTCATATATTAAACTAGTACGCTTTTACTTATCATGAATTTTCGCTTCTCTTTGTATAGCGATCGGACCGTAGACCTTTTCTGTAGTGCTTACGCGGAAACCTTCGTGCAATTTCATTCAACATACACGCATTCCGGTTCTTTTAGTCTCTCCTGTGTCTTTCTAGCTTTCAAAATGTTCTAGATTGTGAGATTTAATGAACGAATGAAGCTGTGCGTTGTGGTACTTAAGGACTTTTGAATTTTATGCCTACTTATTTCTAGCGAAGCTTACAATTGCGATCACGTGGACTGTAAACGTGTTCACGCTAAACATAAGATATATTTTTAATATGAAGAGTGCTGTAGGCGTCACTAGTAGCATGAATTATTCTTATGTTTGCCCAGAAATAGTCGCGAAAAAGGACAGAACATTGCACGTTTGCTCACCTACTTAAAATATAAGTGAAAGAAAAAACGGAAACAGAAAGACGCATACTATAGCAGTTTGAAGACACGCTAAGAGCCATCCGTCCCGTTTTGATTACGACCTCATCAATGAATTAAAAACGGCACCTCTAATTCAAAGAAGACCTAATTTCACAGGAGTGGCTGAACAGGTGATAAATCAGCAATTACGCTGTGGCCTACGTTTACACAACGACTCCTACTTGCTGCAGTATGTTTACTAGCACACACTTTGCATCTAGCGACACATCCCCTTTTTCTACCACTGTATACCATTTTTATTCCACAGTATTGCCGTATGTAATGAGGAAAAAGCTGCTTCTCATTGCCGAATTTCGCTTGTGAGTTTTGTTTAATAATTGAGGTATTTTGTAGAATCGCAAACCAACCACTCGACGTCTTCTCGAAAGACTCCAAAGATAAAATTAATAAAAAAAACTTATTTGAATTTATAGGGCACCATCGTCTCCCCACTACCACGGCATACGTGAAAGATTAACATAGCAAACGGCTGAGCTTGGCTGCACTTATTTTAATGCTTCTTCGTGCATTTGGGTAATAGGACCTAATGAGCACGGCTTTGTCTCTCATGAAGTGTTGTTACCAATTGAAATCAGAAATAGTTCCCAAAGAGCTCACTTCTTCTCCCATGCGGCTCAACACTGTTGACGAACGAGGGGATAAAACATACGAGTGCTTCATTCTGAACCACGACCTAGCTATCTATTTATGCCAGTAGAACCATGATCGATATTTTCTCGCCATGCACGTGCATTTGAAGGGTGATGTCGGCTGGAAAACTATTGTCTTTCAAATAGTTTGTCTCCTATTCTCTTATTACTTTCAACCATTTCTTCCTTGCTACGCTGTTTTGCTCATTACCTCACTTCTTTATTGACTTGTTCTAAAATATGAGAAAACTTGAAGTGTGTTCTTGTAGGTAAAGAGTTTATTTTTTTTTCGGTGCCATCGTAATTGGTTCACTACCATTTGAAGTGGCTATCATAAATTCTATTTTGAATTCCTATCAAAGAAAACTCTCATATTGTCCCTCTTAGACACACCACAACGTCTCACAGAATTTAACCAGCATTGTAATTTTCGCATTATCTACCTTGTTACAAATCAGAAAGAGAGGAAGGGTACACTATATTGCTATTTATCAGTAATGAGAGTCCTTGAGCATGTTCCTGGCCTCCCCGACATTTGCCCGTGAACACTGTTCTTTGTACCAGTCATGATCGTGAAAGAAGATTACATAACATTTTGTTCACAATCTAACTGATTAACTACGAGTCCATACACTGTGCTCTTTCTCTTTCTTTCTGTAGATAGATGGCGAAATGAAAATTGAACAAAAGAACATCATTGATTTCTGCTTAGGGTTTCGCGAGCATAGAAAATTGTCGAATACCTTTTTATTTAGCTCACTTTTAAGCTCCGGCAAAAATGTTCGCTCGGCGTTGTTTCCGTTAAAAAATATCGAAAGCGGTGCTTCTGTTTTAGCCTGATGTGCTGCGATCTCAAACGCAGTAAATAGAGAAAAAAAAATGAAGCGGCTTGCTTTCTTGCGTGCATTGAAAACAGATCTAGAGACTGCCTCTCGTCAGGAAGCGGCGGCGGTTGTCACTGCACCGATAGAAAACAGGCCTCGTTCGCGCTTCTCGGGAGCCGTCCTGCACCGCGAGCCGAGTCGATGTCCGCTGCGAGAGATGCGGGCCGCAAGAACCCGCAATCTGCGTGAGTCCCGCTCGGTGTGCGCGGGTTTTCTTCGCATCCTGATTGCAGAAAAAGTGCCTCGCGCTCGACGAGACCGAAGCGGAGGCGCCGTATACGATACAAGCAGTGCAGACGCGAGGCAGATCGGTGCCGCTGCTTGCCGTTTCCCGCTTTTTTTTTTTTCACGATGATCGATACGAGAGCAGTATGGTGTTTCCGTGCGCTCAAAGAGCTCCGCATCGCCGTCGAATTATCTCTGGACGACTGCAGTTATGCTGGATTCGCGTCGCATTCGGAGCTTCCCTGTAGTAAAATAGTGTATTTCTAGTATATGGAAAATGGTTGCTTCTGAAGCCCGCTTTGCGCAGCTTGTCGAGATTGCGAGTTTGTCCATTATTTGAAGGGTTTTTGTCTCTGTATATATAGAACCGCGTCAGCATTGTCGCCCCAATCTAGTGTCTTGACGGTGATATATTTATCACTGCCGAAGCTATTTTTGTCAAGTACAGCGCAGTCGTACGAGAAGCTTTTATGTTGGTGCTTTGATTTTCGAAATTGAAACTCTCTGTGTGGACTGTTAGGGTTAGTTAGCCAAAGCTTATATAAGGTTTCATTATGAGCTAGCTCGTTCAGTACACGTAGTACCAAGATACCAGCTCATGCATAGAAATGCAGAGATATCAGTTCGCGGTTATTCTTTGGCAGATACACCAATTTATTTTCGTCTAGCATCACATAAGCTGTTGGCCAATGTTTCATTATTTTACGTAAGCTTCATTTCAGATGGACACTTCAGCCGGCTCCTTCTGTACAAAAACAAAAATAACCACGATCATTTTTTTAAAGGATGGCTCGACTACGTCATCCGGTTCTGGTTGAGTGGTGGTTATACCATGACAAGCAGTAACTCTGTTTCTTGAAACTTTAACTACGATAAGATCGCAGTGGTAGAACTCCCGGCTCTGTGAAGTGCACTAGAATTTATCAATTCTAAGGAATACGAAGTGAATAGGCGCTGTGTTTTTTCACTCAAAACTGGTGGTACAGTACCTACAGTGAGTTCTCCGGGGTGGATGCCTTGAACAGTTGACGTATGAAGCCATAAAACTTGACCACCCTTACTTTATACAAAGACCACAACATCGACTTTCATTGTTTACACCTGAACATTGGGGTACGAGTGGAAGTGACTCTGCAGGTAATGATGCTCCTGCATCACATCAGGAAGTAAACATCATTCCAATTTTGCCTTCAAAAACAGAAGCTGCAAGCCAGATTCGTCAACTGACCCGCAGTCTCGCACTGATGGAGTGAATCTTGCCAAATGTAAGGCCCAAGGGATTGATCAACTGAACCATTCATTAACAGCAACTCCGACCTCCATCCGGCCTTCATCGATGCGAAGTTTCAAACCTGTATCGCCTTCAGTTCGGAGTTGCTTTTACGAAAGGATATGAAACCTTGATTCGAGTGACTTACAGGGCACTATGTCGTGTTTACAGCAGCGGCAAAGACATCGTACACTAGCTGTGTCACTCTTATCATTTTGCCTTGGAGAGACAAGTACTTTCCAGCGCATTGTGGCGACTGGATGATCAGCCACTTTGTATGCAGGTGCTTCTACCGCACCTTACCTATCTCTCGACAAGGCAATAAAAGTGCTCTCGTGCTTTTTGAAGACGACGGGTGGCAAATGCCCCTGACATGTGGTAGTCAATGCACTGCCTTTATAATTTTTAATATACTAAGAATTTCTTAGCATGCTGGAGACATTTATCTATCTATCTATCTATCTATCTATCTATCTATCTATCTATCTATCTATCTATCTATCTATCTATCTATCTATCTATCTATCTATTGGCTGGTCACGCAATGAATAATGTGAAAATCTTGCTGCGAACATCATTGAAGACTTTCGTTCAGACTTGTACGGAACACACCCATGTGCCACAGGTTGCGGTATGCGAGTATGTGCCACAGGTTTCAGACTACACTAATAGTTTAAATGCGGGGGTATTAACAAAAACTGACATCGGCAGCGTTAGCCCGACGAATGCAGGGAACAAATATTATGGTCCTATCAGGAATTGAACCCTAGCATTCTGGATGCCAATCAAGTATTCTACCGCAAAACTGGACCAGGTCGCGCAAATATATTTTACGCAAGCATAATGTCGGGGAAACGTCAGTTGAGGTTCTAGTGCTGGCTGCATAATTTAACAGATGTTATATACGTACCCCATGTGATACAGGCGTCACGTCAGGTTAGCGTCAATTCTATTTAGGTTCCATTCGCTTAAGTTGATCAACATAGTACTTTCCGGCGCTACTATCCTCGAAAGTGCAAGTGCTACATATTGGCTTACAACTTGTGATGTATTTAGTATCAATGTATCGCTTTGCATTGTTACGCATTCGTGAATAACTGCTTACATTATACATATGCAAATGTCGAACATATGTATATTGTACGCTCAACTTTTGCACAAGTCTTTCTCTTCAATTTGTAATATTTCCCTCACAAAAAAAAGTACATACGCCACAGTCAGCTTCCCTCCGCTATCTTCGCATAACATTAATTCCCCTGGTACGTGGGATCTGCCGAATGTTTTAGGGGCGAAGCTTCTTAGGGCATGGGCTGTGCGTCCCCTGTAGCCTGTATGTAGCCACCTCTAGTTTAGTTCTTGCAGTGTTCACTAGATCGCGGTACCGTCCCCTGTATGTAGCCACCTCTAGTTTAGTTCTTGCAGTGTTCACTAGATGGCGGTACCGTCTCCTGTATGTAGCCACCTCTCGTTTAGTTCTTGTAGAGTTTACTAGATGGTGGTACTTGTAGCTGATGATGAAAAGATGCAAGATGTTATAAACTAGAAAGCGGTTCTTGTAGTTGATGAAAGACGCGAGATCTTATAAAATAGGAATGATGTCACATATGGCGCGTCTCATTGGTTGAAGGCAATCGTTCGATTTAGTGCGGCGACGTACGCTAGGGGGAGCGTTGTAATAAAATCCGTTCGCTGTTGGCGCGCGCTCGGAGTCGCCGGATGGATAAGGCTGCACAGCGGAGAGAGCGCAAGGTGGCAGCAGCGCGCGCTCGCAGACAGAATCCCGATGTGCGAGCGCGCGAGGCAAGTGACATCGCAAGCCATCTATCGTCTAAGAACAAATAAAAGTTTATTTGTGTATATACACACACAGCGTATCTCACGCCTTTACATGATGATCGACTGGGCGAATTACACGGAAGATTCACAGTTTACCGATGAATCCCTCCGGAGCTTCGCCCATTCATCATCATTCACCCCGTAAATATGCCGTAATTTTTTTTCTTTCTTCTCTTCTCTACCCTCTATTTCTCGCCCTTTTGTCTTATTTTCTTAATCCCTCAGTGTAGACACCCACCGAATGTCTTTCTGGTTAACCTCCCTGACTACTAGTTTTCTGTTTGCTACCTGCCCCCCTTCATTTTAAAATGACATATAGTTTGAAGCTGCAATCAAAACGACAAAAGATATAGAAACTGAAACCAATGCAAGAAAAAGCAACTAACCCGCCACCGTATGCCCCCTTCATAAAATCCGCCCTTACAAGCATTTCTTCGACAAAGCTTCTTAAAACTGAATCTAACTAAAGGTTGAAATGGTTGGTGTTTAGTGTGTGTGTGTCTATTTTATGTGGCAGCTTGTTTTATCGATTAATATATGCGAATACATTGTTTCATTTGATAAATGTACGTTCAACCTGGAGGTTCCCTACTGGTCATGGTGACTTTAGTATATTACTTTATTGTTTGCTAGGAATAGTGCTAGCACCAAAGAGAAATAATCTAAAAAAAGATGATGAAGGCGAGGTTAACCAGAAGTAGTATCTAGTCGGCTTCTAATTATCTTACGTTGTTACGTGATGCAACCAGATTTCATGCATGCCACTTCCACAAGGGTAACGAAGATTGCAAATAAAGAAATGCAAGCCCACTGCAGTACGTCTTCCAAAAGGACTTCACCATACCTACCCGTGAAATGACAATAACGAAACATAACTTTATGGTTGGCAAATGCGTCTGGCCCACTCTTAACGAGGTACCGCGGGAAGGGCTAGGTATAACCAGTCGTCCAAACTCTAATTGTCCTTTTTCCTAAATATGTCAAGCCCTTTATCCCAGAAATTGTTAAAGGAATGGGAAAAATACACATTTAATCTAAGCAAGAGCAACGTGCGCCCTATCTAGGTGGGTGGTGTGCCTATTTCAGATAGCCGTGAGCCATGACCATCTCTCGAGTCCGTTCATCACGCTGCGCTTGTTCCTCAGGCCCCAATCAGGTTTCATGGCCTCCTACTGCTCTTCGGATGTGGTTTGATTACCTGCGGTGCTGGGTTCTCGTACGCATCCCTATACCACATTGTTTTGGTTGTCTGGTAAGTCACAGGGGACATGTATATGGGTGATTGGTAGGTGAACTTCACTGTGTAGGATGTCTTGAACCTTAGTTTATGATTGTTCCGAGGAACTGTCTATTGCTTAGTTAGCCTCAGGTGAGCTACGAATAAACCCTCATTTCTAGTCGTTAATTCCAACTCTGTATAATTGAAACAACAAGCCCACATTGTTTGGCCAAAGATCATTCTGTGACCATGGTGCAGGCTTTGACACACGTTACCTGATGCTTCCCACGGGTGAGCTCATTGTCCGAGACGTCAACAGCGCCGACAGTCAGCGCTCTTATCGGTGTCAAGTGCAGAATGTGCTTACTGGCCAAAGTCACCTGAGCCCAACTTCCGGAAGGACTATCATCACTGGTGAGTGCGTGCAGTCTTCTTCTCTTTTCTTAATTATGAATGTGTAAGAGAGGAAGCCTTCAGGGGGTACTACCTGGTAATAGTTTTTTTTAACTTGGGAAAAAGGTATACAGCGAAGATAGCTCAACTTAAAACATATGAGCAAATGATAGGAATACACCACTCAAGATGTAAATAACTCGGGTTTAACACCGACAGAAGAAAATAAGATAAACTAAGTTGAAGAGTTCTAAAATGTTATCCACGTAAGAGTTTCCAGGTAGATGATTGTTTGCGATGAACGATACGACGAAAAATAGATGGGGGGGGGGGGGAGTTTCTCGTTTTAATAGACAGGTGCATATTAGGTTATGTATATGAACGATACCAAACAAAGTCAATAAGTTTTAACTTTTTATGTGATACACTATTTTATAACACACCTTTGAAACACAACAAAAGTAACTCGACTAGGATCAACATGGTTTTTGGCCATTTTTGTTTCCATTAGCGGCTCTCATACTGATTATATTTCAACAATACATGCAACAAATCTATAAATATATGCTTTCATTGCCTTCGTGAGTTCTTGGCTGTTTGATTACAGATTGTCTAAACTAACGTCCAATTCTAGCGCATATGCACAAACGTAAGAGTTTTGGCCGCTTTTGACGCGGTCGTTCTGGTCCCGCTATACAATTCCCAACATTCGCGCTCAATTCAAAAGCTTAACACTCACATTCCGGAGCATTTACTCTGAGTTAGCGGTGAATCGACCAGGCGACTCTACACAGCAGTTAGGACTATTCTCGCGTTCCCCGCATTCCCTTGGCGCCAGGAAACGACAAACTTGGTACCTCACGCTAAGTCCCACAAGTCATCTCCGAGATCTTGAACTCGATCTCCCATTCAGCGGCTTAGTATACAGAACTTTTAGACTCCTCGAATACGGCGCCCTTGCTTTCCTTTATCATCCACTATATATAGTCGAGACTTAAGGGATGAACGACAATCGCGATTAAAAAAAAAAGAAAGTGGTGGTTCTCCGCTTTTCTGTTGGAGGAGGATAGAATTATTCCAATTCATTTCATCTCGCTACCGCTGCACGTATACCTAATCTCCCAACGAAGTTGGCTGCTTTCGTTCTTGTTGAATCCGCTTTGCCCGCAGTGCCCCCTTCCTCATCGTCGGTGGCTCGCCTGCCCTTCTTTCCTCTTGCGGTTCGACGGCGCTCCGTGCCCAGTGAGCGCACCGTCGTCGCCTCTAATCCCGCATCCATCCCGGTTCCGCGAAAGCCGCGCAGCATTCACTTCCGCTCGCTGCGCGCGTTCCCGCGTCGCCGAGCGCTCTTAGGCAAATCGCTTTACGCGTCCGGCCCGACGCTGCCATGGCGTTTCGAAGGGAGTGGCGGCTGCCTGCGGGGCTTCGCATCGTGATCCTCGTTCGTCGTGATCGAGAGAGACAGAGCGAAACAAGAAAGAGAGACAGAGAAAATGAAAATAAGGAGCGGCCAGTCGTCACATGGCTAGAGACGGGAATTTCAGCTCGAAGTGCATCTCAGGCTGCATACACACGGTGAGTGCGCAAACAAGTGGATATAAAAGGTGAACATATGCGACGGAACGCGAGGACTGTGAAGTACTTCCGAAAAGAATTGGAACGGACGTGCATGGTGCTCTGTGCGGTAAGAGCCCGCAGAGCCAAACGTCCATTGTCAGAAAACAAATGTAAGAAAAACAACAACAAAAGCAACCTCTGTTTTTTTTTTCAATGTACCAGTTGGTAGGCACGCAAGTGAGTTCCGCTTTCTTTCAAGCATGAATAAAACTGATAAATATAATTTATGCTTAGAGAAACAGGCATGTGCACCGCCTTTCCAAGGGAGACACGCAAAGAATTTGTCAGGTTAATGTGCTGCAATCAACACAGCCAGGCTGTTTAGGCAGCCAGTTCCTAATGGAGACGTGCATTCCGTGTTTTCCCGTCCGACTTGTTTGCTTTCTTCGTTTTTATTTTTTATTTTTTAGTGACGAATACAGAGCCGTATTCGCACGCTGTCTTGAGTGTTACTGTATAAATTTGTAAGGTTGAATGTTACAACGCGAGTAAGGCGCACCTGCCAAGTGGTTTGCTCTTTAATGGCATGGTATAGCTGACCCCGTGAATGGTAGGGAAGAGAGAGAAAGAAAATACAATTATTTGGTCCAGAAGCAAAGAGTATGAGGTGCTTATACCTCCAACTCCTGGCTAGCCCGACGTTGGCACGTGGAGGCCGATCCTCTGCGTCCTCTCACGGACAATCCGGACAGCCAAGATGTGGACGTTGTGGCTGGGGTCGTTGATAGCAGCGGGTCACCCGACAGCATTTCTGCAATGCAAGACATCACCAGAGCATGTGTTTTAACCAGCAGTCCCCGCCGTCTGGGCATGTTTGGTTAATCTCCGCACGTACCATACTCAGAAAGATGTTTGACGGGTAAGAATTCATTTAGATCATTCTCGTCATAAGGGATTGAGCTCTATTAAGTTTACTGTGTGTGAGGGGGAGGAATGTAAAACAACAGTCTAATCCCCTTCTAGTAAAAAATAATCTCGTGAGAGTTTACGAGTGGATCACTGAATTCAAGCTGTTCCGAACAATTAGAATGCCCCACAACGCCGCGGTCTATGAATCCTTGTGAAGATTGTCAGCGATCTCATGGGTACGGTTGACCCGATATTACGTGATGAGCCAAGTGAGCCAGCAACCAGAATATGTGGTGAATTTCGCCCTACAAGTACCTGCCTTTCATGGCCTCTTTTAAGAGAAACAAGAAAAAAAAGATCCCACGAATCTGTTTCATACTAATTAGTTGATTAGTAGCCGCCCATGCTGCATTTTTATCTCTTTGAGCCACTTATGCTGTGGATTGAAGTGTGTTTTTTTAAATATATTATATGTATAAGCAATGTGTGTTTGCCAAGCACGCTGACATCACTGGTGTTTAAAGGGCAGCTCGCGGTCCCTACACATTGTAGCATGATTGGAGAGATTGAATCATGGGGAGGAACGGAAGACAAAAGCAGCAGATAACAGAGCACACGCACAGTAAGTCACAGCCCGTCACTCTTCCGATGTAGGCGACATGACTGTTGCAGTCACTTAACGGAAATCAGAATATTCAGAAATACTTTTAGCAGCCTCATGACACATATAAATAACTCGTTCCCGAGCACAAGTAAAAAGCAGTGTTACAGGAACGTTGGATAAGCTGACTAAATTATCAAGTTTTGTTAACTCGGCATGAACTTGACAGTGTACGTAAAAAAACGTTAACATTGAACATTAGGGATGGGGAATTTGAAGGCAATTTGCCACTGGTTTATGTTCACTGAGGCTTGCAGCTTCATTCTGAGCACGCGCATACAGTTATGCGCAGAGAAGAAAGGAATGAGGTGAAGACAGCGAAGAGGGTTGATTGATATGTGGGGTTCAACGTCCCAAAACCACCATACTATTATGAGAGACGCCGTAGTGGAGGGTTCCGGAAATTTCGACCACCTGGGTTTCTTTAACGTGCAACGAAATCTGAGCACACGAGCTACAACATTTCTGCCTCCATCGGAAATGCAGCCGCCGCAGCTGGGATTCGATCCCACGACCTGCGGGTCAGCAGCCGAGTACCTTAGCCACTATACACCGCAGCGGGGCAGCGAAGAGGACAGAAGTTAAATAAAAAGAAGCCAAATAAGGAAACTCGAAGCAACACTTGCATGGCAAAAGATTATTGCAACCATTACCTTCTTTCAGAATACCCAGGGCTTCCAAAATTTTTTTGACTGTTTGGCTCCAGAACGCTCAACAACAGTAGACATTGCAGCACATGAGCACATTTATGTTCGTTTTTGTTGTTGCGTAAGCCTAGTTTAAACTTGGTGCACCATCAACCCGAATGATTACCAGCGAACCCAACAACGAATATTACGGTGATGTTTCGCTTCTCTAAATGGAGTGACGTGCAAACCAAGGGGGCCACCACAATTGCCAAAGAAAAGCAACAGAGCGCTTCCACATATCTCTGGCCGTCCTTTGATTGTTGTTGGCAAGGCTGATTAACCCGAGATCTACAGTGTATGGTGTCGCTTTGCAATGACCGCAGATCAAAAGAATTGAATTCTTGCGGAAACACCTAAAAAGTCTGGCCGTTCAAGACTCGTACGGTGTCGACTGCGACAAACGTCGTGCAGATGCTGAAAAAGGGAACTTTAGTAGGCAGCTTTGCTTTTTCAATCGACATATCATATATAATGTGCCTATATCGCACGGAGAATTCTTTTAGGCTTTACGTCATCTGATACAACAATTAAGGCCGACTAAATTGCAGAGTGATTGTCGAATGCTTGTTCACGTCCTTTTAAACTTATGGACAATGTATTCCTCATCAATGTTTATAAAGTTTGAGGGGTCAGTATTCTCCAATAGGAGGGATACTTGCACAAGATCAGGTGTTGGTCCTGTATTATACAAGTGTCTTTTGCTATCCTGAACAATTCGCTTCAAGGATTGGTTGATTGTGAACAAGTATACGGTATCTACAGATACGTTGATGATTTTTTGTAGCATTTAAAGTATCTTTATCTGCTTCTTTGCGCGGTGTTTTACACGAGGTAGAGGAACTCTTCGGGACTCCTTTTGACACCCTTGAGTTCCCTAACAACTTCCGTGCAATTGTTCTATCAGGTTTCTAAAGCTTCAAATGGCCTTTCGGGATGATGGTCATCTGTGTTACTGTTTAACGAACAGGAGTAAGAGCTTACTTCTGCCGCGGGGTCTGCTCATTCAAAAATAATTAAAAACATGATTGATTTGTGGGGTTTAACGTCCCAAAACCACCATATGATTATGAGAGACGCCGTAGTGGAGGGCTCCGGAAATTTCGACCACCTGGGGTTCTTTAACGTGCACCAAAATCTGAGCACATGGGCTTACGACATTTCCGCCTCCATCGGAAATGCAGCCCCCGCAGCCGGGATTTGATCCCGCGACCTGCGGGTCAGCCGCCGAGTACCTTAGCCACTAGACCACCGCGGCGGGGCAAAAATATAAAAACAAAATATTTCAAAATTATTTTTTTAATAATTCAGAAAAGTTCCCCTAGCTCCCGAAGACCAGCTTGTCAACCAGTTTTAGAAGCTGGAATTTGATGGCTTCCCTAAAGATCTTTTATATGCATTTTCAGAATCTATACTTAAGAACATTAAGAAGCCGTCAGCTACTAGCGGTATGACGTTAGAACGCTTCCCGCAGAAATCATATTGTCACATGCTTGATCAAGAAATACGATGGCAGTCGTGCATGTGCCAAGAAGGACTGTGAAATGGATGAAAAAGAAAAACTCGCTTGGGCGTTCTATAAAAAAACCGACCTGCATTTGCTGTCTCAATCTCTGCGGCAATACCTCTGTTTTGACGTCGTGACACTGGTGGAGGTGCTGGAGCCTACAACCTGATGCAGGACAGTCTTGCTCGGACCAGTTCACCTAGTCCAGAGACTCAGCCCCTCGTCACGAGCCCGGTGCACCGATTCAGTCGGCGCCTACTAGGCCTATGTCCGGAGTCCGCACCTGTTCCGCCTCTTTCCAGCATGGCAGCTCCTACCACATCCACGATTGTCCTGCCATCCCAGACCACTCTTCCCTCGCAGGTGACTCTTGAACATTTTCGCGTTCCTGAAGTTTTCCGCGGGGAAGAGTACGAGGATGTCGAGGACTGGCTCGAACAGTTCCAACGGGTCGCTGTATCCAACCACTGGAGTGAACAGCACAAACTTAGCCGGGCATATTTCGCACTGGAAGATAGTGCTCGCACGTGGTACGAGAACCGCGAAGCTACATTCCCATCTTGGGAAGATTTCCGTCGAAAGCTCCTTGCTACATTTTTGAACTCGGACCGACGGAATCGCGCACAGCAACTCATTGGGGCCCGCGTGCAAAAACCCAATGAAACAGCCGCCATGTACGCAGAGGGTATGATCCGTCTGTTTCGACGAGCTGACCCTGACATGCCCGAGGCGCAGAAGGTGCGTCACCTTATGCATGCAGGGTGTTAAGGAACCAGTGTTTGCGGGCCTTGTACGAAATCCAACTACAACAGTAGATGAATTCATAAGAGAGGCGACTGTCATCGAGCGCGCACTGCAACAACGACGCCGACACTTTGACCGCCTGCCGAACCATACGGCAGTAATTGCTGCAGCTTAAAACACTGCCGTATGGGAACGTTCCCTGCGACAAATGATTAGAGAAATACTGCGTGAGGAACTTCGGGTCTTCTGCGTTCCCCCTACCCAACCACCTGTCACATCTGTTGCCGAAATCGTCCGTCAGGAGTTGAGGTAAGCCATTACACCACCCGCGCCAAGTCCTGAGCCACATCCAGCGCGATACGCTGATGTTGTCCGTCGTCCTCCACCGTCATTTGTGGTGACGCCCTTCCAGCCACGACCCGCTGCCGTACCTTGGTGGCAACGGGATTCTATGAGACGACCACCAGTTCGCCGAACTGAACTATGGTGCGTGGCTGACCGTCGGCCTATTTGCGTCCGCTGCGAAGAACCAGGTCACATTGCCCCCTATTGCCGTCATGGCGATTCCGGGTTCGGGAACTTTTTTCGTCCCGCTTCTTTCTGCTATGAAGACCGTCATGCCCACGATGCCGATCAACTGTTGCCTGGCCAAGCAACTCCGCCGCGTCGCTGGTGATCTCCATCACCTGCGCGTCACCATGACCTCCCTCAGAGCTACGCGGACGTCACCATAGGCCGTTCGCCTAGCCGGCACCGGGAAAACTAACTGCTGTGACCTCGGGGGGCAAGGTTGCCAATCGTCGAGGCACTGAAAAGTTCCCCCTATTATCGCAAGAAGGTATGACGACAACGACGATTGATCTGACAAGGAATACTAATGCCGATGAAGTTGTACGTGCTGACCTTAGCATTCTCATTGACGGACATCACGTTAAAGCACTGGTCGACACTGGCGCCGACTTCTCAATCATGCGACAAGAGCTCGCCGACCACCTTAGAAAGGTCAAGACACCGTGGACAGGGCCCCACATAAGGAGTGCTGGTGGTCAGCTTATGACTCCTACGGGTAAGTGCACCACTCGACTTCGCATCGGGGATTCTGGCTTCGTGGCCACTTTCGTCCTGTTGCCAGACTGCTGTAAAGAGCTAATTTTGGGCATGGATTTTTTTCTAGATCATTACGCTGTTATTAACATCTCTTAACGTATTGTGACGTTTTGCACACACCCATATGCCGACAACAGCAGCGACGAACCACGCGGCCGTTTGCGAATGGCCGACGATCTGACGCTCCCACCGAGATCCTGCTGCCTTGTGTCGGTTTTCAGTGGGTGGCCTTGCTATAAAAAGGTGATAGCGGAGCACATAGCCGCTCTTTTGTTCACGCAAGGCATTTCCATCGTGAGGGGCGTCTTGGCACATACTGGTGGACGGGCAGAAGTGCTTCTCATAAACTTAAGCAACGAGCGCCGTCAAATTCATAAGAGTACCGCGATTGCCTACTACGACAATGTAGACCAAGCCGGGGATTGTTTTGCTTTGCAACCAGATGACACGACTGTCCCCGCCTCGACAACTTCGTCGGTGGACATCTGCTCCACGCTACCACCCTCGGATAGGAAGCGCCTGCTTGAACTTATACACCAATTCGAAGACTGCTTTTCGCATACGTCAAAGGTCCAGCAGACACCATTGACCAAGCACAGCATCTTTACTGAAGACAACACGCGAACGACTGGGCAGAATCCCTACCGTGTAGCTCCGAAAGAACGCGAGGAGATTCAGAAGCAAGTACAGAAGATGCTCGCGGATGACGTCATACAGCCTTCGTAAAGTCCTTGGGCGTCTCCCGTAGTTTTGGTCAATAAAAAAGACGGCAGCTTGCGCTTCTGTATTGATTATCGAAAGTTGAACCAAGTCACGAAGAAAGACGTCTATCCACTACCCCGCATAGACGATTCACTTGACCGGCTGCGTCATGCGCGCTATTTCTCTTCAATGGACCTCCGTAGTGGTTACTGGCAGATAGAAGTCGACGAGAGAGATTGTGAAAAACGGCCTTTGTGACGCCCGATGGCCTTTATGAATTTAAGGCGCTTTCTTTTGTGTTGTGCTCGGCACCAGCCACTTTTCAGCGTCTCATGGACACCGTACTATCAGGCCTGCAGTGACAAACAAGCTTTGTCTGTCTGGACGATGTTATTGTATTCTCAGCAACATTCGAGGAACATCTCAGCCGTTTATTCATCGTCCTCCAAGCCATACGTTCGGCCATCCTTACTTTAAAACCGGAAAAAAGTCATTTTGGTTTAAACGAACTCAGCTTTCTAGGCCACGTCGTCAGTCACGAGGGTGTTCGACCTGACCCACCCAAAATAGACGCCGTAGCGTAATTTCCTGCACCACGTGACAAAAAGGCCGTGAGACGCTTCTTAGGGTTGTGCGCCTATTACCGGTGATTTACCAAGGACTTTTCGTCTATTGCGGCGCCATTGACCCGACTTAGACGTGAGGACGTCCCCTTCTTTTAGAGTGAACAAGAGGAAATTGCATTTAATGAACTACGACAATGCCTGCAAACACCTCCAGTGCTTGCGCACTTCGACCTGGAAGCCCCTACAGCACTACACACTGACGCCAGCAATGTAGGTCTGGGCGCCGTTCTGGTGCAGTGGCAAGACGGCTGTGAAAGAGTAATAGCCTATGCCACCAGAACTCTCTCTCGCACGGAGAACAACTCGACTACCGAGAAGGCGTGTCTCGCCGTGGTGTGGGCGGTCATCAAATTTCGTCTATATTTCTACGGCCGCTCCTTCAAGGTTGTGAGCGATCATCACTGATTATGTTGGCTCACCAACCTTAAAGATCCATCTGGCCGTTTCGCGCACTGGAGCCTAGGGCTTCAAGAGTTCGACGTGACTATTATCTATAAATCTGGGAAGAGGCACACCGACGCCGACTGTCTCTCACGGTCACCAGTGGAGACTGTCGCTCGTGATGAGGAAAACATCGACGCGCCTGTCTTGGGAATTGTCGACACGGCCACCATTGCGCGAGAGCAGCGCGGGGACCCCGAGCTGTTACCACTCATTGAATATTTAGAAGGACGACGTAAAGACGTGCCGTGGTAATTTGCCAGAGTACTGCCATCTTTTTGCTTGCAAAACGATGTTCTCTATAAGAAAAACTTCTCACCAACCGGCAACCCGCCCTTGCTCGTCGTGCCTGCCTCTCTTCGAAAAGAAAGTATGGAAGCGTGCCATGATGAAGCAACTTCTAGTTATCTAGTCTACGCCCGAACATTATGCCGACTACGTTGCAAGTACTACTGGCCAAAGTTACCTGCTGCTGTTAACCTTCATGTGCGAACTTGCACCGACTGCCAAAGATGCAATGCGCCGCTCAGCAAGCCAGCTGGGCTTTTACATCCAGTCGAAGCACCAGCGAAGTCGTTCACCCAAATTGGAATGAATTTCCTGTGTCCCTTTCCAACTTGCACAGCAGGGAACAGATGGATGATTGTGGCCACTGATTACCTCTCCCGTTATGCGGAGACGAAAGCTATGCAGCGCGGCACAGCAGCAGAAGCCGCTCAGTTCTTCATTGAAAACATTGTCCTTCGGCATGGCGCTCCAACAGCAGTGATCAAAGACAGAGGACCTGCCTTCACCGCAGAGCTTTTAGAGTTGGTTCTCAAACTCAGCGGTACAGCTCACCGGAGAACAACTGCATAGCATCCGCAGACAAACCGACTGACGGAGCGCCTCAACAGGACCCTCACAGACATGACCAGCATGTACGTTGACACGGAACATAAAAACTGGGATCAAATATTGCCGTACGTGTCATTTGCCTATAATACCGCTCGAGAATAGACCACTGGAATGACACTGTTCAGTCTGATCTATGGTCATGAAGCCACGACAACATTGGACGACATGTTGCCGCATGAGTGTGACGACATCCATATAGACGCCGAAGAATTCACTCAGCGCGCCGAGGAAGCCAGACAGCTCGCGCGTGTGGGCATCTATCATCAACAGCATCAAGCATCTGTGCCTTGATGCTTAGCAGTTTGATGCACAGTATCAAACTGCTAAGACGGTACTTTGGCCCATACAGCGTCACGCGACGCTTGAACGACGTGGGCTACGAAGTTGTTCCCGACACTGATTGTAGTTCTAAGCCACTGTGTTCTAAGCGCAAAAAGCATTTACCCGAACTCATGCACGTCGTGCGTATGAAACCATATTTGTCGATTGAATTAGCTCCCGGTGTCCGTGTTGGCACGAACACTTCATACGCGTGATAGAGCGCCTAAGTAGCGCATCGGGACGATGCCTCTTTAGGAGGCACGCAAATATCACATGTCACATTCTTGATCAAGAAAGACGATGTCAGTCATGCGTGTGCCATGAAAAATTTCGCCCATGCTAGGCTGCATCAGCATTACGCTTTCTCGAACTCGAATGACGGCGCCCAACTGACTCGTCATTATCGTGCATGAGATTGCTACCTGCTTTTCAGCGGTGTTAGCTACCCGGGAAGACGTAAGATTAAAGAGACACGGGAAGTGATGGAGGCATATTGTATTAAGAAAAGCAAATATTACTGTTTCAGCACACCGTCGAGTTGCTTTTTTGACAAGAAATTTCATATACTGCAACGTTGGCAAGAAATATGATTGTGCTTTTTGCACGTGGTGCGATCGTAGACGATAATGATGTATGCACATGCGTTGTGAGGTTTCAATAATGAAGGCCGCCTTTCAATGAAGGCTCAGTTAGTTACAGCGCTGAGTGCGTGCTTTTCTTTCTCGTGTTCCATGAATTTGGCGGCTTTTCTTAAAAAAAATACCATTGCTCTTTGCATGAAACATTTCATTCGTGGCATCGGTGACAGATTGTTTCCGTCAAAAAGGCGAAAGATGCGAAGAACCAGCAAGTGCCGACACTGCGTCCAGCACGCAAAGCACTCTTTTTTGAAGCCCTCGCGAAAAACTATGTTTACCGGACGAAGTACGCTACTGGCCATCTACGAGAGGAAACTATGCTAGGGAGACTGTACTGCTGGATTAGTACCCGGCATACATACGCTTGAGAAGTATATCGCGAGAACTCCTTTTCGGCCCTGTCAAAGCGTTCCTCACTGGCACACGCACCACACCTCCAACGCCAGAAATTCTCTACCATTGACGACGAGCATAATGTGGAGGGAGAACAAAAGCCACCTAACCAGACAAGGGGACCTTTCAAGCTCGTGCGCCCTTTGTTCCAAGTGCCCGGAGGCGGTGCGACACAATGCAAGCTCTGAGTGCACGCACAAATGACTTGGGAGCTGCGAGTGCTACGAGAGAATTTTCGGAGACGTAGTCAGCCCGGTGTCCCCTTATAGCGTTCGTAACACAAAGAGACTAGGCATAAACCTCTGCGGGTGCCTCCGAGCTCCATGTGGGTACCGTTCATTATTCGTATTTGAGAAAGCAGCACGCCGCAAGCTCTGCTTGCAACGTACAATGTAGTGTTTTCGACACTCCCCGCTTCGTACAGAGTCCTTGTCGTCGACCAAATTGTCTGCGGCAAGAAAAAAAAAAGTTGAAGCGACTAATTTATACAAGCTGCCGCTGCTATACCGAACCTATTTGACGACGTTGAAAAGTTTTCAAGCGTAGTTTGAGTTTTTGCTGTATTTCTGGGAAAGAGCAACAAGCAGTGCTTCAAAAGCATCCCATCCAAAAGTGTGCCCCACGTTCTGTTGTAGTGGCCGAAATACGAATTTGCGTGAATTGAACTGAAAAATTGATTGCTTTTAACCCGAAGGATATTCACTCTGAAAAAAAATTTATAAAAAATGGCAGCATATCCACGCAGTGAATGATGGAGAGTGGGGCGAAGCATCCGTCCGTCCATTCGTTCTTGCTTCCGTCCGTCCATGCGTCCGTCTGTGTGACTGTCCGTGCGTACATTCGCCCGTCTATGCGTACGTCTGTTTGTGCGTCCACACGTCCATCTGCGTGTCCATCCCTGCGTTCGTCCATGCATCGGCCCCTGCGTTCGTCCATTCTTCCATGCGTCCATCCGTTGGTGCAGCCATTCGTGAGTCCGTCCTTGCATCTGTCTGTGTGTCCGTTCGTACATCTATTCGGAACTCCAAGTACCACCGTCTCGCATCTTTTCATCATATATTCCGCATATGCACCGACATCCAGCGGACATTCCAAGGACTAAATGAGAGGTGACACACGCACACTTTCTTACGGCTTGCGCTTCGTGTCTACTTCCCACCTTTCCCCACCTCGAGTTCATGGTATATACTAGTTCACTGTATTCATGGCACTGCGGCCCAACGCTCGCTAAACCTTTCTAAAACCAGGGAGGTTATGCCCAGCGAGTATAACGTCGCAACCCTTTCTTGTCAGATAGTGCTCAATGTACATGCCAATGGCTGCTAAAGAGGGATTAGAGACAGGTGAATTCGGCTTTTAGTTAGCGCGCACGCTGCAAATCTTTTATTTTTCAACAACGCACAGAAGAAATATCTCACCGACACCACCTTAGAGGTCAAAATGTAAGACTGGTTACACACTACGACTACTACTACGACTACGAGGGACGAACGGGTGCCGCTATAAGAAGCTTCGCCCCTAAAACAAACCACCTAACTATTGGCCAACAACGGGCGATCATACTGGTCTTATGCACAAGTAAACACATGAACATTTTTGGTAGTATTACTAAATATGAATGGTTCAACGCATGAGCCAATAACTATTGCATTTTCCACCGTGTTAATAACGGAAGCGAGCGGCTGAGCTCACACACTATTTCCAAACGGTGAGCTCTTCAAATTTGAAACATAGTCTTTATTGTTTAAGTAAATAAAGAGACTGATTAGTAGCGCGCCAGAAAGACGGAAAGAGGCTAAATACCTTGATTGAAACTTTTAGAAAATTATTTTGACGTGTGGATATGCTTAGTGGAACTAGAAAGAACACATGTTATTGACCTGAAGCAGGTACTTTATCAAACGCAACGCGGAGGTGTACTACGCTGTTGCATACAAAAGCGACAGACTATAATTATGAACACGGACCGTGTCATGGAAGCGAAAGGCTAAAAAAATGCGCGAACACCTGTTTTTTTTCTTTTTGTGTTTTGTTTTTTTGCCGGTGAACTCGGGCGTTGTCGGTAGACCGGTGTTTGCAGCTCCGCATTATCTGGGTAGTAGTTGCTCAAGCACCCTTTACCGTTGTACGTGGGCACGTATTCACTAATTAAGAAAGTGAAGGACTCACAAATGTTTCGTAATGAGTGGTCAATTCGAGCAACTTCACGTGGAAAAGCTCCGCTGAACCACTTCGTTGCCGTTGCTTTAATCAGTTACGTATTCCAAACTGCAGCTTTGGTTCGGCATTTCTCTGCAATATACCGTATTTGAAGTTCGTGTATGTACCAACGTCCTCGTGACAGCTGAAAAAGCTGGCTGTTTTTATTTATGCATTTATACCGGCATACATCTTAAGAAAAACGCATAGCTCTTAAAATAATAGAGAGGGGTTCCCGTGACTTGTAATATGCATTTACTCAAATATGCTCCAGCTGCCATTTAGATCTGCTTTGAACGTGCAGAAACAAAGAAAGAAAAAAGAAATAAAATCCAATGAAAACCCAAAAAGTAGTACATACTCATAAAATATACATTTGGTGCACCATGTTGCTGACGAAACGCGTACAAAAGTCACTTTCACAATCAGGTAAACAGAGATAAACAAAAGAACAATAAAAACTAAGAAAATGCGCCTGATATTAACCAGGCTCACTCTGTGCTCGCACCGTGCAAGACACTTAAGCCACCATTATGTTGAGCACGAATGGTCCATGATCTTGAGCGATTCACTTCTGTAATAAGCGAAATGCAAAATAAATGGTAAGTATTTGCGAGTCAAAATTAATGGTGGGTCACATCTTCTAATGATGCAAGTGACTCAAACATTAGTTCTAATTTCAATGAAAGCTGGAGATTCTAGCGAAAAGACAATTATATATCGCTATTTATAAAGGGGTTTGAGGGCTCTTTGAGACCGTAACAACTGATGTACATTAGATTACATCAGCTGCTTGCCAAAGAATAAAATTGTACAAGAAAATGAGGTCATGCCTCCTCCTCCCTTTCAGTGTGAGTACCTATGTGCACAGCGAGGGGTTTGTCAATAGCAGTGACATCTGCAGAGTCCAATCGCCTGCTCTCACATGCTAAATGGGCTCTATTTGGTTGTATTATCATGTTTGGCTCTCTCGAAAATGATAAAAAAAGAAGGCAGTTTATTTTTTGAGAGCTAAGATTATTGACTGCCACCGAAACAACGAGGCTAGTCAAGCGTGGCCGCACGCAATCAAACATTTTAGCCAACTGACACTTTTTCGGCCTGTAGAAAAGAGCATGTGGCTGGTAAAACAACAACCTGTAACTTTTTGTTCGTGTTTTACATATTAGAGGAAAAAATTTATAAACAGAGGTTGTGCCGAGCCAAGATTTCGACACAACTCCTCTCTACAGATTTTATCATCGCAAACTTCCATTTTTCTCTTCCTGTCGTTTTGTGGATTTACATATTGAAGGTATTTTCTCATTTATTGGCTCTAATTTTTCATTAGTGTGTTCTTTTTTTTCCTGAATAATTGTATCGTCTTGTGTTTCACTCAACAAGTTTCACAAAATACTGTGGGGGCTGTTGGTGCAGCACAGTGTTACATTTGTCGAAGTGGAATAAGACAGCACTAAAGAAAACGCGTGAACTCAACAAAGCTGTGTCTTATTGTGCTATCTGTGCCCCACGTTGGCACCATAGCCTTAGTTTCTGTGGTTCTGCGTCGTTTAGAATTATTGATATTATTTTGATAAAAATCTACATACACACGCTGCAAGTGCCACTTTATAGCATTCCATGTTCCACACATTTAGAACAGCTCTAACTTGTAGCCGACTTTTATTGCTGAAGTCTCCGTAATAGTCACAATTTTCATATTTTTGATTTATACCATACATAAGCGGTTTATTCTTTCTACAGACATTGGCACCAATTATAGTTAGCTATTCACAAAATAAACATTAGTACTAACGAATCACAACGCATATGTGTTCTTACTTGTTGTCCACTCAAATACGTTTGGTAGTGCATGGTTATAAACTTTGTTTCAACTTCCTTGAAAGCACCTGCCTAAAATAATAATGAACACACACAAAAAATTGAACAGATCGAAAGTGATTCAGAGCTGGGCTTGTAAGCGATCATTGATCGATAAAAGAAGTAACTCAGCTGGTCTAACTCGGCCTTTGGCGGTATAGGAGCTTGAGTGTGATGTAGTCAATCGCCTGCCAACAATCATTATTCGAACGATTGCTTTGATATCAACCACGCACAGTCATTCGATGATGTAATTTGTGATCTCTTAATCTGTCATGCGTTTATGACAGTGATGGCGAAATGAACCTTGCTTCACCGAAAAAAAAAGCGAAATTGCAGTAGCTGGCATAAGGTTGAGTGACCGCAGAGATAGTGGCCACATAGCTGCTCCTGCCTTTCTAGGCTTTTACTTTCTCTCGTTTCGCACAATTCAATTGTCTTTGCTATATGACTACGTGTACCTCTTTTTCATCAATAATTTTTTTTTACCTGCCTCGTAGTCTTTCTGCCAGTGTATTTCTTGCACGTTCTTTCACGTATTTTTCTCTTGCTTCACTTCTTTTGTTTCAATTTTTATACTCTCTTTCTTCCCATCTTTCTGTGTTTTTATTCCCTTTGTGTGTCTCTCATTTTCACTGTACATCTGCGTCTCCTCATCTGTATCTCTGTCGCCTTCTACTTCTATTTATCTTTTCCTCTCTCTCTATATATATTTCTATTTCTCTCCGCAATTTTTTCTACTCTTCTCTGTCCCTCAGCCTCACGTACAAATTAGTCCCCGTCACACTCAATCTTATTCCCACTTCCTTTTTTCTATACTATAATATACCAAGCACGTAGCTAGAACCTTTTTTCGGCGGTAAGCACCACTTTGATTTCAGAGTGTGGGGGGGAGGGGGGAGGGCACTCCTTCTATATGGTTATTTTTCACTCTCTATGTCATGACTTAAAAATTTTGGGTGGCTGGGGGAATGAGCCCGGTGCACCACCTCACACCTACACCCCTGCATTATACTGCACTACAATATATCATCGCATGCTATACCATATTATGAAATGGTATAATATAACTTACATGGCTACACTATGCTCTGCTGGCGTGCCTAGGTAGCTTAGTGGTTATGACGCTTGCGATCGTATTGTGGTTTCACTGGTTCCAATTTCGCCTCACTATGAAACTTTTCCCTAAGATTTTCCTTGTATCGCTATTTTATTAAAGACGAGAGTCTTTTTTGAGAACGTTCAATGCAAAAATTTTGGTCTGTCTGTCTATTTGTCCGTCGTCGCAATACACCAAACGGAACAAAAAAAAATAGCCCAAACGGCCAACCCCATCCGCACCGCTCACCAGTATTGCTCAATTTTCAACGTCCTTACTTGTGTGATTATCAATTAAAAGTCAATTATTGCGCATATATGAGGCATTATAACAACACGTCAATATTATGTATGTGTATCTTTATACTAGAAAAGGCATACATATGTAATTCTACAGACCGTAGCGTTTGTCACGCTCCGCTGAAAATGCAACGCTTGCCCAAAAAGGCGAGTATTTCTAACGCTTTGCTAAGACGACATGGTGTGGAAACCTTCCCGTCACCCTGCGTTCTACACCTTATCGCCTCCTAGACAAGCGCGCACACCGCACGCTTCACTTTCGAAGATAAGTGCCAGATAGCGCTCATACCTCACGTGTGACGTGCCCCGATGTGCTCATTTGCCTCCGCTGCACGCATCAAGGCACTCTACACCAGCACCTTCAGAATACCATTGACCAATTTTCTTGCGCATATATCAAATAAACGTTTTGTTCACTCTATTTAAACGCAAGGCTATCGTCTTTTTATGACATTTCCAGTGTAACATGCAGATACGGGGCCATTTTTTACCTCTTCTTTCCCTTTCTTTGTTACCATGTCTCTTTATTTCTCTCTCTGCTCGTTCTAGCGCCACTCAGAGTTATTTTGTCCAGTGCCAGAGAAATAGGCGCTCGTGTTTTGGAAGAGAAACAGAAAAGATGTTAAAGAAAATTAAGGAGGCACATGGCGAGCCATAATGACGGTACTTTGTGTTCGCTCTGCACGAACTAACGGTCAGCTTAGGCAGCTTCACTCTTAAAAATCTAAATTTCTCCATAATGGGTGAAGCAATGAACGTGATAGAAAGAAATTATGGTATAGGAAGTGAAGATAGCAGTTAAGTTTTTATTACCATCTCGCGAATCTGTACAATTCATGCACCGCTTTAAATTACATAACGTCCTAAAGGCCCATGTACAAGGGAGCTTGTAGAAGCATCAAGTAGAAGCATCAGGGAAGAAACGCAGTTATGCAAATCTAAGTGAACATTGGCAGGGTTTAACACGGAAGTAGCCTCTTCTCAACTGTACAACTCCCATCTCTCCAATAGTGCTGAAATTGGCGCTGGTTGCTGAGGTATAGCACGCTTCGGAACAGCGCTCGGGCGCGTTCCTTCTGCTTTACTTCATCTTCGTCTATTTAGCGCTGTACCTCTCCATGTCTCCAACCTCCAACTTCCCTACCTGCTTCAATTGCCTATGCTATAGGATTCCATGCTATCCCCCTTTGTTTTCTCCCCCTCACCCTAACTTCTGATACTCACCCTTTCTCTTTTCTATGCTCCTTGCTGTTATTGTCCTCACATCTCCTGAACCTTGCTTGCCTTGCCATACAACACTAAACATGGCTCTGTTATACTTTACTTACTCCCCTACTATATACTCCTCATTCTCACATAACTACTTTTACGCCCACTTTTCTTTGCTACCTTTTGCTTTATTACACCGCACATCGCTATGCTAGGTGGGCTGTCGGTGATTTCATCACAAAGATGGTTCAGCATGCTCGCCTCGCAAAAACATCGAGTCTGTTTATTTCCTTTCGTGTGTATCAAAATTGATTTGTCGAGGCATACCTGTACGAAGAACGTAAATGACATGAGGGAACATAAATATCTTCGCTTCCATGTCATGTACAGCATGATTTTTATGCCACGCTCTTCGTAAATTGTGTGCAAGCGGTCGGTTTTCTAGCTTGATATACCTCAATATTCGCATTTGTCATACAACTCTATGAGGAACAGCAATGACAAGAGGTAACATTAAAATCATAAGTAACATGCTCCGTGTAGTATGATTTGCATGCCACGCTTATTATGTGCCCGTGGCTTCTTTGCTCACTTGATGTTCAGGAAAATTGTTTGTGCGTGATGTGACAGTATGACGAATATCAATGACAGGTGCTACCATAAAAAAGTATGAGATGCATGCCGTGTACGGTGCGATTTTTACGGCATGCTCCTGGTGCGCTGGCGGATGGTTCGTTAGCATGATATACCCCAGAATTCGTACTACTTGGAGCGACTGTAAGAGGAACACAAATGAGAATTCGCAACATGAGAATCATTACAGGCAGGTCATTATTTTGACGCGACAGTGTTAAAGAGTTCGTTTCGCAGAAATCATGGCGTCGTCGTTGTTGGCTGTGAGCAAAAAATCATCATCCTACACGTGACAAAAAAAAACATGAACGGTGCAAAAATAAGGAAAAACAAAAGAGAAAAAAAAGCCAGTTCAGACTGAAGATCCAACCACGGTCATTTGGGTTCGAGGCGGGATCTATCCCGGGTCATTTGTGTCGCAAGCAGCTGTTCTACCAGAGAGCCACGCGTCAACTCGTGAACACAGTTAAAATAACTTTCTCGGCTTGGATATGCAGCGAGAGCATCTTTTATGCTGTACTAACACACGCGTCCTGTATAGCAAATGCTTCACAATACGTGAAATATTGCAGAAATAGTGGCTGGTTGCCATCGCGTTCGATTCTATGAGGCGAAGCTTTAAAATACCCCAATTTGTCATGTTCCCGTCTGTCGTTTATTTACAAAGGTTTATTTCAATCACCGCATTTTCACGCCCCTGTTCCTTCTTTGCGCAGAACCTCACAGCCAACTCCCACCCCGGATGATAGAGTATGGAAGTGTGGTAGAAGTGGAGCAGGGTGAGCGAGCGGTGCTGCCTTGCTTGTCAGAAGGACACCCAAGTCCGAAGCACTACTGGTACCGGCTCACTGGCCATGGGACGTCGCAGGAGTCAAGTTCATTGAATGAAGGAGAAGGATCTTTAGCTTTAAAGGCATCCGACCGCGTCTTCCTCCTACCCGAGGGTCCCTTGATACTTCACAAAGCACGCATCCAGGACAACGGGAGGTACGTGTGCGTCGCTAACAACTCCGCTGGTGAGGACAAAGCGCACGTGGAGCTACTGGTCACTGGTGAGAAAAATTCTTTTCTTGTTATGATCTGTATTGCAAGATATCTTTTTCAAGCTGTAACACCAGCGGCACCGTTGAGAGCAATGTACATGTGCAATCCTTTCTCTTCCTTTCTGAAGTTTGAAAAGAAGTATAGTGAATATTTACTTGGGAGAACTGCAAAGCGCCCCCCCCCCTCCCCCAGAAAAAAAAGTTCCCTCAGCTAAAAGTCCACTGAATTGAAATAATATTCACTAGAACATGGAACAACAGTATAAACAGCCGTTGTCAAGTCAAAATTGCAATTTATTTTGAAGTGAATTTTCTTGTTTTCAGTTTTTCAGTTACACTGGCGTCCCTAAAGCACAAACAGAGACAAAGCTATTATGTTTTGTCCCTGCTGCAACACTACGTTTCAGAACATATGGCTCGTTTTCGTCTGCTACTTGGCGGATTTGCCTTGGCAGCGCTGCATACATGAGCAATTTTGCACCGTCGCCAATGAATGGGTTATATTTTGGTCACTCGCATCAGCAACGCCACAGAAACAGAGGGCGAAATATCATAGAAATTATCTAGAAACTCAGCCTGGGTCCGCAGTTTAAATTCGTTCAACTGAAATAATCGGTAATCAGAAACTGATTATTTCTGTGTGAATGCGGAGGAAAACTATCAGGAATTTCCGAAAAGTTCGTTATTAGAAAATATTCGTTAAACCAACTTTTGTACAATGGAGATTATGCTGTACAGATATTTTTTAAAGCTTGCTTCCGCTTATATCAGATAATTTTGAAGCTACCATGTCAATCGTCTTCTGATGTCAAACCTAGTCATTTTTATTTCTTCTGCTTTTGAAACATTGAGAACGTACCTGGCCTGGTAGATAAAGGCAAGTTTTCCATTCGTGTATTGAAAGGCGAGGGTCCCTTATATTACAGATATATTGGTAGACACAGCGAAATGATCACTAACTGACGCTAGTGAACACTGAGCGAAACTTTTATTTACATAATCATAATTGTGGTGCCCATATAATCTTGCATAGTGTGAATAGGTTCTGGGGAACTCATTTTAATACATCTAATAATCAAAATAAACCACAACTAGCTAATAATTTATTGCAATTACCTAGCAATAGCTATGGCATGAGGGGTAACGAGCTGCACAGACGTGGATGCATTTTCTCCCCAGTGCCGCTGTCAGCCCGCATCGAGCCAGCCGCTCAAGTCGTAGACGTGGGACGAGGGGCGAACCTGAGCTGCCGCGTAGCTGGGCACCCCGTCCACGGCATTCTGTGGACGCACAATGGCTTCCCCATCTCGTCAAGCCACTCGGCGAATCCGCACGCTTCCGTCATCAGTAGAAGTGGAAGCCGGAACCCTTCTTCCGGTGGCTCTTCTGGGCGATTTTCGCCTTTGTCTCGCGATCTCCTCCACGTGACAGCAGTGGAACGGCAGGACGGTGGAATGTATCAGTGCACCGTCTATAATCGCGAAGACTCCGCACAAGGGTCTTCACAGCTCGTCATTGGAGGTGAGTTCCGCTCACCTTTGTGTCAGTGCAGTCTTGATTCTTAATACAAGGCGGATGTGCAAGTACACATATATTTGGGAAACCTTTCTAATCATTACGCTTGTGCATGCTTTTTATAACGATCACCGCTGTGGCAGAGTTTTCATGTGGGTTATGAAGTGGGGCTACGACTTATGCAGTACAGGTGGCGAAGCAAAAAGAGTGTAACAAAGTCACCTCTTCTAGTCCATGTGTGTCTGTGTGTCTGTTTAAGAGAGAGTGAGACAGAGATCAGGTTCCTACTGTGTTTTTGTGTGCGCTTTAAGGAACAGAATCCCAGAGCAATTTCCAGGTAATTCAATTTGCTTGAGAACCTGCGAAAAAAAGAAATAATGGAGATGTTTAGGCATGAAGCAGCTTAGGGTCGAGCCCAATCCGGTGTGCGGCGTGACCACCCTCACTGCGCATGCACCTCCACTCCCCTTTCTCTCTTCTCATGTATTCCAAGCTCTCTCGCATTGCGGCACCAATGCAGAGAGTATCTGCTAACCTAGGCTTCCTTCCCCTGTTTCTACTCTATAGGAATTCCTCTCTGGGGCATTTACACCTGTAGTGCGTGCACGCTCCCCATCTCTCCTACTTCCTATGCTCCTCCACTCTCTCGCCTCACAATGGTAAAGCAGGCAGCGTCTGCTAGCGAGTTTCTTGATTTGAAAAACCTATTGCTCGCGCTGCACAAACATTCACTGGCCACCCTAAAGGCACTGGATCTTGACCTCAGATCTAGTGCCATTGAGAAATTTCTCCTGTACGTTCATAAACAACAAACATTCGCAGTGTGTGCGTTATCTAAAAGCAGGCTGCGCGTTTTTGCGTCCAAACATAGTTGTCTTTCTCTCATTGCTTATAAACGCGATTGGTATGTTCGAGTAGGAAACACCGGTTCATCACTGCATTATTTGCGCCTCCCCAGGTTTCTCTCCTGCGCTACGCCGCGACGAGCGCTAGTGCCGGCATTACCGCCAGTGTAAGCGTTAGCGCCTGCTGCTTCTTCGTAGCACACATGGCTATGCGAGGGGGTGTATGTTCTTTATTATCTCGCAAAACAGTTCTTCCTTGCTCCACAACAGTTAGCATTGCTGCATAGGACGCGTGCCAATTTATTTTTGTTTCATCTTACTAACATCATTGGGACAGATGCATATATAAATCCTTGTTTGAAACATTCCCGCTTCAGATGGGACCACAACAGAAGTCTCGGACAAAAAAAAAAAACTACACGAGTTGTCCCGACACTCAAACGCATTTGTAGACGACACGGTTGCATCGAATGGTAGTATAAATTATTGAGATGGAATTTTGGTTAGTGCATCACATGAACACGCAGCAGTGCTTCATAGCTGTCGCTTTTTGAGATAGTCTAAGCGCTGTTTGAGAATTGTGTTTCCAGATATATCTTACATAGCTTATGTGCACACAGAAAGATGGACAATGATGATTATGCGTATGTATAGTGCAAGCTGTTATATACAGCGAAAATAACTTATTTTAGAATGCAGTGATGTGCAATGCAAAATTTGTACAAGGACAGGACATTCATGAACATCGAGATAAGTAAACTTATATAAACAGTAAGGCTATATGCACAAACATGGGGGGGTCAATCAAAGTGCAAGGTGACGCTTTAGGGGCGAAGCTTGTTATAGCGGCACCCGTTCCTCCCTCGTAGTCGTAGTAGTAGCCATAGTGTGTAACCAGTCTTAGATTTTGAGCTCCAAGGTGGTGCCGGTGAGATATTTATTCTGTGCGTTGTTGAACAATAAGAAATTCGCAGCGTGCGCATTATCTAAAAGCCGAATTTTCCTGTCTCTCATTTCCCATTAGCGGCCATTGGCATGTACATTGAGCACTATCTGACAAGAAAGGGTTGCTATGTTATACTCGCTGGGCATAACCTCCTTGGGTTTAGAAAGGTTAAGCGAGCGTTGGGCTGCAGTGACATGAATACCGTTAACTAGTATATACCATGAACTTGAGGTGGTTAAAGGTGGGAAGTAGACACGAAGTGCAAGCCGTAAGAAAGTGTGCGTGTGCCACCTCTCGTTTAGTCCTTCGAATGTCCGCTGGGTGGCAGTGCATATGCGGAATATATGATTAAAAGAGGCGAGAGAGTGGTACTTAGAGCGTTGAATAGATGGACGAATTAACATACAGACAGATCCATGGACGGACTCACGGATGGCTGCACCGACGGATGGACGCATGGACGGACGCAGGGGCGGATGCATGGACGAACGCAGGGACGGACGCACCGATGGACGTGTGGACACACGAACAGACGCACGCACGGACGGTCACAGAGACGGACGCATGGACGGGCGGAAGCAACAAGGAATGGACGGACGGATGCTCCGCCCTACTCTCCATCATTCACTCCGTGCATATGCTGCCATTTTTTTTTGCATTCACCTGTGAGGACAGTTTGCTCTCGTGCTCAAGAAGTCAGTTATCTTATTCTTTTTCAGCATTAGTTTTGCATTACTTAGTCGCATACAGTTTTAGCATCAGAAAGGAAAAGATCGACATACTGTTTTGCCCATGCCTATACTACTATCGCCCTACAGGGGGTCCGTTGTCCTTCGTTATGCTCTCTGGTTCCATGTGAACGTTCACGTAAATGTAAATGCAGAACATTTTTTTATGAGCAAACCTTCAGCCTAGTATAGGGCATATTCCAAAATGTATTTTTGTTGCTCTAGTACTGTAAACGTAAAAAAAGACTCTTTTCATACTGCAAGTTATTCGCCTAAGGTAACCTTCCTTTGATAGATTCGGCAATGCGCGTTTGGTTATTTGTGGGCATGTTTAGCTCAGCTAAGTCGTGTCTACAACCAAGTATCGCTATCACAGGAGTGCTGTAGTGGGTTAGCTCATTCCGAATGGGAAAAAGCGTGCCTTGACCGGACAAAAAGTTGCAAGAAGCACATATACACAGCGCTGTGCATGTTTGCTTCTTGTAACCATTTGTCCTGTCTAGACACGCTATTTCCCGTTCAGTATATATGAACTGGCTCACCAAAACTCTGCCTTGCAAACTCATTCCTTTGGCGATAACACTGTAGTCCTGTTCTCAGCTTAGGACTCTTAGGAAACGTCATACCGTCACTGATACTTGCTGATCCATCCGCAGAGGATGCTCCCGCTTTGGAGCACGTATTCTCAGAGCGCCAGCTACGTCCTGGAGGCAGCGTCTCTCTGAGGTGCTCAGCCTCGGGGAATCCCCTGCCGCAAGTCACGTGGTCCTTGGATGGTGCACCCGTGCCGGAGCACTACCACGTCCGGGTGGGCGACTATGTGAGCGGTGAACGGTAAGTGGTTGTGCCTCGTGAACTTTTTATCGACTGTCATTACACATTTTCCGCAGAATTTTAAGTTATTCTAAGTGGTTGTTAATGTCTCCAAATGTAATGAAAGAATTCATGATACGCTGAAGAGCTTGACTAAAGCTCAACGCCAGGAAATTATTGTTTATGTGGTTAAATAAAATGCTTGAAGTAACCTGAATCGATGACCGCGTCAAGGCCATATGTGTGTCCTGACGTTTCTATGCTATGTTTACAAACAAATGAAAATAAAAAGTGCCTGACAATAGTCATTGTTTTCTGTTAACGCCCTTAGAGTGCACTGAAGCAACGGGCCCTTAGCGCAACTAAGAACCATTTTTCATTGTTTCGCCTGCTATATGTACGCTGCACTTCCAGCCAACATTACCGGTAAGAAGGTATTGTTGCACAATCGTGCATGATGACGTGAAGCTCGTTAGTTTGATAGATCAAGGAGCTTATATTGTTGCCAAACAATAAATATTGAAAAAAAGTCGGAATAAGCCCGCAATGCATTGTTATTGTTGGCATAATGGTTAAAAAAACCTTCCTGCGTGGCAGGCGCTGCTATGGTTTCAAGAAGCGCGTACTAATCGACACGGGAATTTTTAATAGTGCCATCATCTCAAAAGAGAAACTGAGTTTTGCAAATTTAGATATTTTAGCCCGCTTAAAATGCAACCCACCTAATGTACTGATTGAAGGAAAGCAGATGAGGTGTAAAGTGAAGCCCCTTACGCACATTAAGGCTACTGCTTAGAGTCGACACTACTGCTTAATGCTTACTGGCCAACACGTAAAGCAACTTGCGCATGGGGTTTTACATAAGGAATGGGTAATATTGGGTGACGTTGATGGAATGGTAATTTTCAAATCAGGTGGAGTGGAGCGCAGCATCTCAAGGAAGTGCATTGCATATTCCGTTCAGGGTTATCCTGAGACATGTGCAAAAACAGTGAGGCTCTTTCACAGTGAAAAACTTTCAAGCTTTTTTGGATCACGGTGTGACTTCTGTAATGCGTATTCGGTGATGGAATGTTCAGCTGCACGGCAGGGGTCGTAAGAATTATAGGCAGCTGTGGACCCCAGACATACACACCAAAATCAGTACCCAAACACTTTTTTTGTTTTATGTTAGTTGCGAAAGAGTGGGAATAAGGCCCCATGCTGATTTAGCTATCAAAGTATATTTTTAGGAAGGGCAACCAAAACATATGTCGCTTCCTGTCTCTCTGCTGGCAGGCTGGTGCACAGTTACGTCAACCTTACTGGCGTACGAGTGGAAGACGGTGGCATCTACACTTGCATCGCTCGCAATGGCGTAGGCCATGTCTCTCACTCTGCTAGGCTTAACGTGCTGGGAAGGCCTTTAATCCGACCTATGGCCAACGTGACGGCCTTGGCTGGACGGAACATGCGGCTTCACTGCGCCGTGGCAGGCCACCCCATACAAAGCATTGTTTGGCAGAAAGGTAAGTAGCCCTACCGATATACGACTGGACACCACCACAACATTGATACTTGCTGATATAGCCTCGTTGCACTTTAAAAAAATCATGTATAGCGGTGTTGCAGTGAATGAGCCAAATCTACAAGAAGTGGTCTACGAGTGGATGTGTCCACACTCAACGTAGACTGCCGTTGACACCGCCACTCCGATTGCTGCTAGACAGAAAGAAGGTGAACCAGTTGGTCGAAATTGGTTTTTTTGAACTAAATTCGTAAACCTAACAACGACAAAACAAAGACAACACCAAGATCACTGCAGGTCCCACTGTCAGCAGTCTTGAACTCGAATGCGATCTGATCCAATCACTGTCTCAGGATAGAGATCAAACATGAACAGTCCTCCTGCCTACTGAGACTGTTCAGGAAATTTTAACAACGGATGGCTTGGGTAAAACATTTATACATAATCCTGTAATCCCGGATCAGGATCGGTGTTTTTTGTATAGCTTCATTTTCAAATTTTGTTGTGTCTTTGCTTAAGGTCACCGCTATTTGTCGACTTCCGTGCCCGTACAGAGCCGTGGAACTGAACATTCAGAATATTTTCACCCTAAATAGTCATGAAGGAGCAAAAAAGTAAGGCTTACAGAACATGATTTGATGTTGTTAAACTTGCAGAACTACAAGTAATTTAGGGGTTATAAAAAAAGTAAGGCATGTGATACGCATACAAGAGTAGGCAACGTGGCTAACTCTCACTATCAACCGAAAGGTCAGGCTGTGGCGGAAAAAGAGATAACGTAAACCTTATATGCACATATTCACTCATGGCAGCGACATATATTGATTCTTCTATCTGACGTACCTGCCGTGAGAGGTAACTGCGTAAGCATGTCACTTTCTCTATTAAATAACATAATGAAAAGCTTACTCACACATACACTTACATTTACATAGTTGTACAATGTCAGCAACGTGGTAGTACATTTTTTAATGCTTGTAGGAACTCTAATACACGTGTGAACGATGATGGAAGTCACAGTTTGTTTTATTTGAACGTTTGCGCAGATGGCCGATCGCTGCCACAGAACCACCGGCAGCACAGTTTCCCCAACGGCAGCCTGGTGATCACCGAGGTGCAACGTAGCGTGGACAGTGGTTGGTACGCATGCGTAGCCAGGGATCCTCAAGGAAATACGGCCAGAGGGCAGCTCGCTGTGCACGTCATGAGTGAGTCAGCATGTTTCATACATCGCTTCGAAATACAAAGGCTCCATGCTATGCACCGTCTTGCCAAATAACAGGCTTTGTTAAATTCTCTACTGTGTTGACTGCACACTTTAGACTTGTAGCTGAATGCAGACAACAAATAGCGATAGCACTGAAGTATGGCAGGGCAGCCGCAAAGCAGGGGGACATTCCATGGCCTCCCATCACTGTGTCCCGTCCCCTCTTCGAAATATTAAGCAGCTATTTCGAAAGATGCGTAAAATAAACAAGTTTAAGGAGATTTGTGCACCGCGTTTGCCATTTCATTATAGGGCAAGACGTACTATTGTTTCTAATTCATTACGTTCAGTAGGGTTTTCTTCATGCGCATATAAATCTAGTAGAGCACTTTCGCATCTTACCACTTGGGAAGTTTTGTGTTTTGTGCCCACCGCTGTGAAAAACGAGCCAGCAATACAGATATTCTCACCGACGTCACCAACGCCAATCCCAATTGAAAACGCTTTGTACAACGCAAATATTTAACACAGTAGTGCTCATTTTACTTGTTGAAGAGAGCAAACGCTTCATGCGTAATCCGGGCTGCCTGGAGACTGTTAGACACGACATCTTCAAAAAGTAATGCAATAGCATTTTTTGTTTGAAAACAGCAGTAAACTGTCTAAACACGCTGTTCACGAAAATCTAGATGTTTTCTTTATGAATAGAACGTTTAAACGTTCATGCAGTTGCTAATGCTAGGATAAATAAGGCGAATGTGTGGCAACCGATTATTTGTTAGCCAAAATAGGGATCATTGTCTTCTGCTGCGGACGCTTCTAGAATATTACCCTTTAGCAATGTATCTGTACTCCTCAAATATGCACAAATTATGGTGCTATGCTTCTCACACGAAGATCACGTGTTCAATTTTGGCTTTCGCGTTGGCAATAAAATAGGGTTGAAGCGCTGAATGTTACTGCAATAAAAGCACCACGAAAGCGCCACGAATAGTGAGAATCAAGCTACATAAGTCAGTACGATAGTTATAACGCGAGAATAAAACAACGACACAGAGACAAGAAGGACGCGATGTCACAAGCGAAGGACACGAGCGTGTTCTTCTTGTCTCTGTGTCGTCGTTTTGTTCTCGCGCTTTATCTATCATCATGCCATACCAATTAGCCCAAGCTGCCACATTTCTAAGCTACAGAAGTCTGTTTTCACACTCTTTTCATTTGATAAGCGTGTACCAAGTGGTCTTTTATCATACTACCCTTCTTAGATGCTAGATATCCACGTACTGTGAAGCGTAATTACACGTTAAACAACACCAGGCCGTGAAAATTTGTGTGTTTAGGAAAAGTAAATAACGATTTAGAGTACTTGGTACTCTACTATGGGAGATTGTATAGCCGTCCCATGTGCAAAAAGCCACCGTCCCTGCAATGGCACAAAGCCCCTCTATTACGGCATCCCTCGTAATCAGGTAGTTATTTTGGCTAGTAAAATCATAAATGCTCTTATTACATTATTTAGCCATGCATCTATCGGGAGGAGTGGCTGACCATAGAAATCCGCAGGGTGGCGTGATCTGCCACAAAATTGCTAAGATAGACGCAAGAGATTCGATATCTCGGCCCGCATTTACTAGTTATCTTACGTGCAAAGAAAGTAACAGTGCAAAGAAAGTAACAAAGTCATTTCGTAACGTAAGAAAGCTCAAAGTGGCCCGAGTGAGCTAATGGAAGTCAGGGGTCAGCTCAAGAGTGCTTGGCCGGCCTGTCCGAGTGGCAGCCATTTGTCATCGCGGCACGTCTCCAGCCGTCGTTAGGAGGCGCCTACACCAGTGCCCCTCCATTCTCTAATGGCCGCATTTACCACGCATTTCCTTTTTTTTTCTTCGATGAAGTAGCCGATGAAAGCTGTCGATGAGAAAGCGATGTGCCGCTAAACGCTTTGTCCTCAGCTGCCCCACTGCCGTTACGCCCAGATCGTTTATGACAAAGACACCAGTTTTATTACATTATTTTATTATTATTTTTTTACATTCTGGCAACAATACTTGCCTGAAAGCACCTTCGTGAGCTAGGCGCTTTTACCGAGGCACGCTTCAGTTGTCCTTTGTGAAAGAACTATGGAGTCATGGCCTTGTATAGGGCGGGATTTCGTAACAACATCCTTTGCCTTTACGCTAAGATCTTGTTCTGTTTTACGTGATTTTTTAAATCATACGGTGTTTTAGGACGTTAAACCCCACATATCTATCTAACTTGATATTTCTTTTTACTTTAACACTTTTTGCTTAGCACAGAATCGAACACTTAGTTCCCTCGTTCTAAATTCTTAGCGTTCATCGCAGTAGAAAGATTTAGAGTCACCCCAAACCTTTCAGTTCGTGTTCTAACTATGAGCGAGTTCCATACGTCGTTACGACGGAGCGGACAAGAGAACCCGATTGGGCACGTGGAACAATGGCCTTGTAGGTAGCCCTCGTCTCACAACACTGAGCGGTAGTCGTTGATGCAGTGGCTTTAGCCGAATTTCCCATCAATGGTTTGCGAGAGGAGTTCGCCGGTAAAGCGTTGGCGTTCGTCGACGCCATGGAGACTTTTTTTAAATCCTCCTTGGTCGACATCCCCTGAAATTAGTCGCAGAACGTTGGTGTTACGTTTACTGTGCGTTTTGTTCAGACCAGTGCGTGCCAGTGCGCCCTGGGTGACAACCTAAAAGTAAAAGTCAGAATAAAAATGAGAGTACACGTGCCGATCCCAAGACTGTGGCTCACCAGCCATTCATCTGTGCGAGAGAGTCAAGCGAGTGGTTTCTGTTGCAAACATAAGCACATTTTTGCTGCTAACACAAATAATACGCACAAATAAAATTAAAAGTTCGACGTTCATACTTGAAGCATGGCGTGTGACAGAGAGTGACGTAGAAATTCATGCGGGAATTGTGCAGGAAGCCAACGTTTTTTCACCGTAAACCAGCGGTATCAACATGTGTCTTTATAAACAAACCACCAATTTAATATGCGGGAACGGTGCGTGGCGCCACGCACATGAACCGCTGTGATTTTATGCGACGTTCAATGCCGGTAACTGGCTCACCACGTAATTTTTGTCGACGCTGCCTCATCGCAGGGGAAGGCTTTATATAGGCACAGTGTTGCAAGTTTTTCAATAGGGTTTTTTTCTTCTATGAATACAGTCCTCTACTTTCTCGTAGTCATGAATGTTTGAGCCCTGAAACGTCATTCCGCTGACCGGGTAGTCTATTCAATCTATACATTAGGGACGGAAATAGACGTAAGAGAACGGATGCATTTTTTTTTCTGGGTGTGAAATTGTTAGAGTGAAAAAAGACTTGTACATAATATGACACCTACACGCCCCGTATCACCACACCAGTTATAGATATTTGAACAAAGTGTAAGTGTCTATTGTTTAACAGGTAGGGCCTGGTCATGAACAGAATGCTCACGCCGCATTTTAAACATCTGTGATGTAAAGCTATAATTACCTCAATTAGTATAAGCAAGACAGGTTTCTTCGAGGGCACTTCCATATTTGAGTATTGTGTTGGGCCTAGTGACACCGCGTGACGTTAATCGAAACTTCTGACACAAGGACAGAAGCTCCAGAGGGAAACGAGCTCTACCTTTCGTAATCAGGCTTGCTTTAAGGTACGCTCTAGAAGTCGCTCTTCTTTTTAGGGGCGAAAATTTTTGTAATGGCACCCGTTCGTCCCCCGTAGTATGTAACAAGTATAACATTTTGACCTCCAAGGTGGCGCCGGTGAGAGACTTCTTCTGTGCGTTGTTGAACAATAAAAAATAGTGCTCAATGTACATGTCAATGGCTGCTAATGCGGAATGAGAGACAGGGGCATTTGGCTTTAGTTAACGCGCAGGCTGCGATAACAATTAGCAGCCATTGGCATGTACATTGAGCACTATCTGACAAGAAAGGGTTGCTACGTTATACTCGCTGGGTGTAACCTCCTTAGCTTTAGAAAGGTTTAGCGAGCGTTGAGCCGCAGTGCCATGAATACAATGAACTTGTATATACCATGAATGAACTCGAGGTGGTTAAAAATGGGAAGTAGATACGAAGCGCAAGCCGTAAGAAAGTAAAAGCCGAATTCTCCGCCTCTTATTTCCCATTAGCAGCCATTGGCATGTACATTGAGCACTATCTGACTGAAAAAGTTTGCTACGTCATACTCGCTGGGCGTAACCTCCTTGGTTTTCGAAAGGTTTAGCGAGCGTTCGGCCGCAGTGCCATGAATACAGTGAACTAGTATATACTATGAACTCGAGGTGGTTAAAGGTTGAAAGTGGACCCGAAGCGCAAGCCGGAAGAAAGTGTGCGTGTGCCACCTCTCGTTTAGTCCTTGGAATGTCCGCTGGATGGCGGTGCTTCTATATAGGGAATAAATGATGAAAAGATGCGAGATGGTGGTACTTGGAGTGTTGAATAGAGGGACGAACGGACACGTAGACAGATGCATGGATGGACGCATGAACGGACGCAGGGGCGGCTGCATGGACGAACGCAGGGACGGACGCACAAACGGACGCACACACGGACGGGCTGATGGACGCTTGGACGGTCACACTGACGGACGCATGGACGGACGGACGCAAGAACGAGTGGACGGACGAATTCTTCGCCCCACTCTCCATTATTCACTCCGTGGATATGCTGCAATTTTTTTTAATCTGTGGTGCTCCTTTCAAGGCACGGCCAATGCTCAACGAAGGCACAATTCAGTACAATAAATATATCTGGAGTTTGACGTCCCAAAACCACGATATGGTTATTAAAGACGCCATATGTTGAGGCCTTCAGAAGTTGTGCTTTCTGGTGTTTGTTAACGCATGCTGGTATCACACATTACGCGAGCCTCTATTAGTTTACCTCCCAAGAAATGCGACCTCTGCGGCCGGAATCGAAAGCATGACACTCGAGTCAGCAGCTTAACACGCGAGCGACTGATCCACCGAGCCGGAAAGCTCTAAGTACAGTACAAAACAATACATCATATACGTTGTGACTACAATAAATGCCTAGTATCTTTAATATCTAACAAACGAATGCAGTTTAGTCATGGCTCTGCATGAATGTTAAAGGACCCTTGTTCTAGCTCACTATGAGGGTCTCAAAACCACAACGAGTTCTAAGACGAGACAGCAGCTTCTTTCTTGCTTTCAGCCCCGCCGTGGTGGTCTAGTGGCTAAGGTACTCGGCTGCTGACCCGCAGGTCGCGGGTTCGAATCCCGGCTGCGGCGGCTGCATTTCCGATGGTGGCGGAAATGTTGCAGGCCCGTGTGCTCAGATTTGGGGGCAACTTAAAGAACCCCAGGTGGTCAAAATTTCCGGAGCCCTCCACTACGGAGTCTCTCATAATCATATGGTGGTTTTGGGACATTAAAGCCCACATATCGATCGATTGATTTCTTGCTTTCACTACAATTTCTACAACCTCCATCGTCTCCTCGCCACTTATTTCTTCTGAAATATACGTGCAATGCCAGTGCCTAAAATTCAGCCAACCAAAAAACAGGAACAGTGCGGTGTGCTGTTTTCATTACGCTCAGAATCTGCGAATCAAACTGTCACATGTCACTACGTCTACGGCGGCAGAACTTGCGGCTTTGCGTGACGCCCTAGAGTACATAAAGTCCCAAAGACCGAGTAAATGGGCTGTGTTTTCCGACTCGAAACCAGCCCTACAGAGCATGCAGTCAGTCCTTCGACGAGGTTGCCATGAACAGTTCACCTACGAGGCTGTCAAGCTTGTTCACCACGTCACAGAAACAGGCCACGAGGTCAAGTTTCAGTGGCTTCCTGGCCATTGTGGGATCAGTGGTAATGATTCCGCAGACAACGTGGCTCGCACATCGCACCAAGAAGAGCACACTCTTCCGATTCCTTTGTCAAGGACTGACGCTGCAAAGCAACTTCGTCACCTGGCACGTAGTCTGAGTCTGCAGGAGTGGAACACCCCAAGCATAAGACATACGAGTCTATACCAAATAAACCCTCGACTGGAACTTCGACCTCCATCCGGACTTCGTCGACGTGAAGCTTCACTTCTTTGTCGCTTTTGGTTGGGGGTTGCCTTCACAAAAGCATATAGAACCCTCATCGGATTGACCAACAATGCGGAATGCGACGTCTGCTGCACCAAAGAAGACATCGACCATCTGATATGCCATTGCCCTTGATTTGCCTCTGAAGACAAAAGCTTTCAGACGCATTGCGAGAATGGGACGATCGGCCACTCTCTGTGCAGATGCTACTGGAACACCGTCATCGCCTTTCGTCGGCTGAAAAAGCAGTCAAAGCTGTTTTGTGCTTTTTGACGACTACAGGCCTACTGACCACCTTTAACTTTTGTGTAGTGTGACCGCTGCATACGCACCAGTCGATTGACTGACAATCCTCCTTTTTTGTTTTTTCTCCCTCTCTTTCTCTTCTCTTTACTGTCTCTCTCATCTTTATGCCCCCTTCCCATTCCCCCAGTGTAGGGTAGCAAACCGGGCATGTGCCTGGTTAACCTCCCTGCCTTCCTTCTTATTGTTCATCCCTCCCCCCCCCCCATGATTTCATGCTTTTTGATTGCCGTTTGTGCACTCACGAACGCAGAAAACCAAATGAAATCAGTTCGTCGCGCACAAATATCATGCGAGACAGCGCAGATTGGGCATGTGGCTGCATAGAAAAGCGGAAAAGCCAATATTTCATGACAGATACATCTGGCACATCAGCCAACCGAGAGCTTATTTCGCCCCCACGTCACATGAACGAACGGCTCCTGCCAATAATTGCCCGCAGAAACGGGGAATGCCAGGGAGAATGCCGTGCTCACTATTCGTACTTCCACAGGTGGTGTAGTGGCCATTTAGGGCTCAGTCACACCGACAACAAGCAGCGGTCGTGCCACCGAGTTACTCGCAAACAGTCACAAATTGTCACTTTGGTTGCAGAATGACTGCTTTGGCTCAGTAGCTTGCTGTTTCATTTGTCCCGCACGTGACTGCTAAGCTCGCAACCAATCGCTGCAGCGAGACACCACGTAAGCTGATATTACGTGGCACGGTTCGTGCAATATACGTGCTTAAAGATGTAAATTATGTGTGGCGAACATTAAAAACCTCTCGCAGGTGAAAACATCTGTCACCTTGAGTCCCCTTTTGGGAACAAGTCGCGAACAGTCATGCGACCTGTTCGAGTCCCAGCTGTGCATGAACGTTCAATATTCGATGCACGGGGTGGGTTAAAGAAAACAGGAACAGTGCGGTGTGCTGTTTTTATTACGCTCAGAATTTGTTGGGAATATAGAGATGCTAGACTGAATCTTCATTATATCATTGATTATTACTTTAGAGCTTCCCTGCCATAATTCCAATCATTTGAGAAGAAATGTGAAACAACAGAGAAGGATAATTGCGCACAGTTTCCAGTTGTTTACAAAATCATGGTACGACAATGCATTATTATGAAGCTACGCCTGAGCGTTCTATAAAATCACTCAGTACCTCAACTGAGCGGCTCCCTAGTAACTGCATTTGTGCAGAACATAGAAAATTCAGTCGTCAAAATTCTTTAAAAAGCGTCTTTACCGACTTTTGTTTGATCTGTTACAAAAAACAAAAACTAAAGCACAAAATAATTTACAAGCAATTCTTGGCCAGTCCCCCTGAGTTGAGATGAGCCATAGTTGAGGCATCATCATCATCATCATGTTATGATGATGATCGTCCAAAAGAAGCGCCCCGTGTGCACTCCTAAACACTGTATAAAATATGAAACAAGAACTCTATTCTTTTGAATACAGAAAAAGGGCAATAACTCTAACAACACTCGCTGTTCATACAGCTTACAATATCTGAAACGTTCTTAGCACCTCAAAACGTTCTCGCGTGAGTGCACCACTTCATTCGCATTTTCTTCAACAGCTACGTATTGCTCCCTGTTCCCTAATGCATTTCCCATTTTATAATCGGGTTCCTTAGCTATTCTCTTAGGCGTGGCAAACAACTTTCACGCATTATTTGATAACCCTATAAAACGACACTTTAAGATGTTCTTTTGATTTACCCCAAGAAAAAAGAAGTACAGCGAAGATTCGACAAAAGCGCATTAAAATTTACCACGGCGAGAAACCTGCTTTCTGTTTCGCAATAGCCACACGAAACTGCGAGGAGAGTGAATATAATGCTGCGTTGCCACATGAAGGCTGAAAATGATCAACAGCGCTTCCGCCAAAAGGAAACCGAGTAGTATGCGCACTTGAAATAAGAAGCAAATAAAAAAGCTGCACCACTGAGCCTTGAAAATAACGCTGACGATAGCGCGGAGTACGCTTTTTGTGGATGTAATAGGGGGAGATATGCAAATCCACAATTTTTTTTTTCTGTTTCTCATCCACACGCTATGAAGGCGTGCTTCTAGTTAAAGCGAAACAGCATAAAAAGGAAGACAAAGTGGGGCTAGCCGCCCAACTAAATTTGTCTTGAGACGCCGCCGCGAAAACTCTGCGAGAAATGCGTCACACCGAGTGATCGTGCACGCCTGCAAATGCAAATTACGAGCTTCAGCATTCGGTATGGAAACAGCACTTTAGATGGGGCTTTATTTCTCCGTCGTGTGGCGTTTTGATGCCTCCCGGAATGAACAGAAAGCTTATGCAAGACGAGTTGCACCTTTGCGATTCATATTCTCAAGTATGAGAGCTTTTGTTTATTATGTAGTTTCACCTTCTTCACTAAGTAGTTAGCTCAAGTTTGCCGCTGCTTTCAGCTTTTTGTTTGGCGTTCTGTACTTACAGATGACTAGCAAAAAGCACGTATCGCAAAGGACGTTAATTTTGGTATTTCTAATGAGAACGCACTTCTGCTGTTTACTTACTCACGGGCAAAAAATTTTTTTCACCTCATAAACGATACAGTTTTCTCATAATATCTAGAGGGGACTCTGGCACTACTATTGTTCAGCCACCATGAAGATGAACGGTAATACATAAATTTTCCTAGTCTTCGCACTTGTGGGGTTCAAACGCACTTGTGGATTTGTTTATTGGTGTGCTTTGGTTTTGTTTAAAACCAAAAAATAAAAAAAATGGAAGATCCCGCGTACAGTGGGGATCGATGATATGAGAAGAACGAATGATAAATGTTGATATGTCACCTTAAAATAAGCAATATAATACGAGGTGGAAGTAAATGATGCCGTTCATGCCTTCCGTGCCATGATTATTATGTTTCGACATGTCGTTTAACTTCGTCATCTATTCACGTCACGTGATACCAAATTTAGCCTATGTGGAGCTAGGGAAACGGCCACGAGCACGCTATGAGCGTGGTATGTTGTCATGTTATTATATGACACCTGTATCACGATTATCATGCATTGCACCAGTCGTATATTTGGTGATTCATTGACGTCACGTAACACCAAACTTGGTATATGTGGAGCTAGCAAAACGGCTGCGAGCGCATCATGAAGGGCCCATTATACTCCAGTGTAGTGTTGACGCGCGTGCACGCTGGACACAGTGACTTGTACGTTAGCGAAACGCGAGCCTCTGACGCCAGGCGCGACCAGCGTCCGTCGGCGCGGCACGACGGCAACAGGCGCGAAATGCGACATGCTACATTTCGCGCCGATTTGTTTCCCAGACAGCACTGCGTCTCCCTCTTTTCGTGACGGAGGGACACCAGACGCTCTCAAAGACGCATGCGTAAAAGCAACGCAGCACGGCGCGTGCCTGCGAGTATATGGCAGGACCGGTGCCTGGCGTGGCAACGCCCGCGTGACGCAACGAAATGAATGCCGGCGAGCACGCGCACCGCTTCACGTCAAAATCTATTGGTGCCTTGACTGTGGCATGTAGTCAAGTTCCCACGTGACACGCATATCATGATTATATTGTTTGCCCCAGTCACATACCTTCATCATGCATTGGCGTCACGTAATACCAAATTTTGCATATGTGAAGATAGCAGAACCGCCACGAGTGCATCATCAGTGTGTCATATAGTCATGCTGTTACATGACACGAATGTCGTTATTATCATCTTTGGATGTGTCATATACATATGTCGTCCGTTCGCGTCACGTAATACCGAGTTTGGTACATGTGAAGCTAGCGAAACGGCCGCGAGCGCATCATGAGCGTGGCATCTAGTCACGTTGTTACATGACACGCATCTCATGTTTATCTTGTTTGCACCAGTCACATACCTTCGTCATTCATTCACGTCCCGTAATACCAAACTTTGTATAAGTGAAGCTAACGAAACGGCCACCAGCTCATCATGAGATTGACATGTAGTCATGTTGTTACATTACACACATGTCATGATTTTCATGTTAGGGTCTGTCGCTTGTGTTCGTCATGCAATCATGCCATAACATACCAGTTTTGTAACATGCAATGTGAACTAAACCACAACAAGAGCCTTAGGACTACGAAATGTAAATCATAAATTTCATGACATACATGTCATAATTTTCATGCTATGACTAGTGAGATATGTTCTTCATGCAGTCATGTTATGCCATACCAAGTTTGGTATCTATTTCATTATTGAAACGGCCAGAAGAGCTTAAAGACGTAGGGTGTTAGATAGATAGATAGATAGATAGATAGATAGATAGATAGATAGATAGATAGATAGATAGATAGATAGATAGATAGATAGATAGATAGATAGATAGACTCAAAGTCGCCGAAGTTCACTACGAAATGCTTCGCAATTAAAAGAAAAGGACGGTGGTGAACTTTGTGGTCCGATTTATTTCGCTGAGCCTAAAAATAGTTGAAATATCAAAGTGAAACAATTGAGCATTTGCTGATGGTCGTCTCGTGACAACGTGGCTCCAAGTCACACGAAGCTAAACTTAGCCGAAAGTACAAATAATAAGCTATTATGTATACTATATCCGTCATTACCATCCACGCTCGCGCAAGTGCCATGCGTTGCAGCTCCAATAGACACTAGCACCTGAACTCCCTGTAAAATAAACTCTACGTCTTGCACGACCTATTCGGAATGCGTCTATTCTTCCTTCCGCAGTGCATATTTCACTTCCTTCTCATTTCTCGTTTACGTGATTTTCGCCTCTAAAGCGCGACTGCTTTACTAACAGGTTTGGCGCAAAGGCGAAGAAATGAACGCGTTATTAACATGTTGGAAGGTCACACGTAGAAAAGCGTGCCCCGCGTTTCTAACGCACAAATGACGCCAGCAATGTAGTCACAGGTCCAGATAAACGCGAATAAGCGTCTCAGTTGTTACTTCACTGTGTCTGAAAAGCGCGCCCTTTTTGCAAACGGAGACTGCCACGATTACAGTGACCTTTGTGCACCCGGTAACTACAACAGAATCATTACAATGAAAGCCCAGAGCCGGCGAAGACGTACGATCCTCCCCACCGCAAGATAAGGGCGCACGAGTGAGCATCGCCCCCTCCACTCCACGGCGCAAAGTACGTTTGGGAGATCAGAGTGAACGCCGCCGCGTCTTGACGATGTGACGACGCGTGCTTATTGCGACATCTTCCTGGTAATGCTGAAAACAGGATAGTTCTCCCCGAGATGCCCGTCAGCAGTGGTAAGTGGTAGATATAGATAGCTTGCCGTTTGAACTGCTCACAGCTGGTTATTTTTTCATCCACTTTTCTTTCTTCTTATTTACATTCCATTGGTTCTAATAACTTCCCCTATACATTCCTTTGCATTACTGTCCATTAGATCTCATTATTATTGTGTTAAAACACTGAAAAACGAGCCCTTAGGTATACACTTCTTTCCCTTATTCACTAACGAGCGTCTCGTACTGGCAGACTGGATGTCATTATGTTGTATACGAGAGACTATTGATCAGCTGCCCGCTCGTAATAAGTTCACGTGCTACGTGACGCCACATATGCGCATAAACGAGTGTTTCACACTCGTCCCACGGCTTAATTATGGCGCTGACTGACACTCCTACTTCTAAATTCACATATAAACCTGAAAAAGTGGATGGAGGGAAGGCCGCTGTGATAGCTCAGTGGTTAGAGCATCGAACGCGTTATTCGAAGGTCGTAGGTTCAGTTCCTGCTCACGGCTGGTTATTTTTTCATCCACTTTTCTTTCTTCTTATTTACATTCCATTGGTTCTAATAACTTCCCCTCTACATTCCTTGGCATTACTGTCTGTCAGATCTCATTATATATATATATATATATATATATATATATATATATATATATATATATATATATATATATATATATATATATATATATATTTGTCTGTCTCCTTCTGTATAAGCTGAATTTGTCAGCCATTGAAGTTTTAAGGACCCCTTATGGACCAGTGTAAATAATGAGAGACCCATCAGTGGGAGATAAAGTATGTTATAAATTAACGCAGCACGCCGCGTGAAAGAAGTGCGTCATGAGAGCGCAGCTCTTCGAGCTTTTCCTTGCACCGGTTAGTGTGAATGAAAATTATCATCATCATTCAATGGCTCCACTCGCTTCGTCCTCTTTAACTTATGCCTCGCTCCCGCAACACGTGCGCCAATTTGTCTGGCGTGAAATAGAAAACGTGTAATGGGCGCGTCTGTTACGTAACTAAAAACACGTAATGTAACGCAACATTGCGCAAGAGCTCAATGTTTGAAGTGGAAACATGTTGGAAATTGCATTTGTGTTCGCGTGTGTGGTGTTTCTAGTATACTTGCGAGTGAAGCATCAAATAAAGTTGAAAGTTGCGCCTACCCTCTCCTCCAGGTCTTGTGTGTGTGTGTGTGTGTGTTTCTTGCGCTCGAAATTGTCGTCCACTATGTACTGGCTCATCAAATCGCGTCTCGTTGCATCAGCTTGTCTACCACTGTTACGAGCGTCGTCTTAATTGTCGGTGACGTGTTGTAACGAGATGGCTTTGCGCTCTCCTATAGTGGAGTACCAACTACTCTAAATCGTTCAACATTTTTTTTTCTAAACACAACAACAAGTATTCAATAACGTAACATAACTCACAATACTGAAATCAGGTAGCGTCGATCAGAGAACGTGAAGTGATGTGACTAGAATTATGTAACATAAGATGCTGGCGCGACTAAAAATTCTGTACCATTAGTCACGTGCCTGGAATATTCAACAACGCGTAATTACTAGTCACGGGAAATGTCTCCGCCAGAAGGCAGGTAACAGTTACACATGTGACGAAACCGGCATCACGGGAATGGTAATAAGGCAAAATCTCTAGCCAAGTGTACCCATACTAAATACTACTAGAAAATCAGTATCTCTACGAGAAGCTGGGCGTTACTGGCAAAACTTAGCTAGGTCGAACGCTAGGTCCGCTAATGGTTCCAGCCTTTCACCACTGATGAAATCTGCGTACTTTCTTTATTTCGCCTAGGCAAAAAATGGTTGATGTTCCGCGCCAATTTCATCTCAACAGCTTGTCAATAGGTCTAGATAGATAGATAGATAGATAGATAGATAGATAGATAGATAGATAGATAGATAGATAGATAGATAGATAGATAGATAGATAGCTAGATAGATAGATAGATAGATAGATAGATAGCTAGATAGATAGATAGATAGATAGATAGATAGATAGGTAGATAGATAGATAGATAGATAGATAGATAGATAGATAGATAGATAGATAGATAGATAGATAGATAGATAGATAGATAGATAGATAGATAGATAGATAGATAGATAGATAGATAGATAGATAGATAGATAGATAGCAGTAGGCTGCGGTTCATATGCGACTTCAATCATGGAGTACAAATGAGCGCGGGATTTTAGATAACAGCTCCGGATTATGACCCAGAGTATATCCGGACTCCTTCCTCACAGCTCCTCCCCTCGTGAGTCCCTTCAGTTTTCCGGATGACCTGACTGAAGGCAAAAGAGCAGGCGCAGCGTGCATCATCTCCGAAGGTGATCTGCCTATCACCATTGAGTGGCTGAAAGACGGACTGCCGCTGCATCCGGAGTTAGAAGCGTCCGTTGCCAAGGCCAACGACTACACCTCGTTTCTGTCGTTCACTGGAGTGCGCCAGCTGCACTCTGGGAACTACACATGCGTCGCGTCAAACCCAGCAACCTCGTCCAACTACAGTGCAGAGATGATTGTCCGAGGTGAGGGCCGCTTCCTTTTCGATTGGTTATGTACTCTCGCTTTGCTGGATCCGTGTGGCTGCAGTGATTTCCAATATCGTAAAGTGATTGGTGAGTGCCTTAGTGATTGGTCCTACTGGGGATGACATGTTTAGTCTACCATACTTATGCAACAGAACTTCTAGCACCAGTTTATTATACTATTTCTTGACAACAGTGCATTTTACCAGTTCATTTTAAACGCAATTAAGTTGAGCAGTGGGTACATGATAAAGATTCTTTGTTCCCACGTCGTGTGACTGGAGCCTCGAAGATTAATTACTCGCTGTTGTGCGACGAGAATAGCAGTACGAGAACCTCGGTGATGGGACAGGGCGTGTGTCGATTGAGTGGTGAAAACATTCATAAAACAATAAATCTTTTCAAAAATGCAAATTGCTTTCAGACGTGTTATCCCCCTCTCCTCACGGTACTAGGTAAGAAAGACTTTCTCGTTTCATCTTCTGAAGAAAGACCACATGTGTTTACAGAAATTTATTCTCACGAACAATGAACATTAACTACAATCCAAGTGGACATTGCGACGGAACACAACAGCCACAGACACTCCAAAAATTGTTACAAAAAGATATGTTAACGTATGTTTACGGAACACAACATACACAGATACACAATACTTCTTAGAAAAATATATGTTTACACATGTACAATACATGGTAAACGAAGAACACACAAATGAAATGTAAAGATATATATGTTAGGTATTTACAAAGTATTTTTACGAGTGACAAACAAAGATTAACCTCCCAAAACCAGGCAGGCCGCTTAAAAAACTCATTCATATTCGCGAAGTGAATGCTGATGATGGGGAGAATTATTACGCATCATAACACGAGTTGCGGCCTCCTTTTTTGTTTTCGTTGACAGTTTTATTTTTGTTTTGTTAACGTTTTGTTTTGTAATATGCTTTGATTGATTGGTTGGTAAATGCCGGTGCTTTCCCGGTGTTGTGGCATTATTGTTCTCGTTGGCAGCATTTTTCGTTGTTCATAAATGTTTCGGTTTGTGCACATAAGCTACGTTTGCTGTAGACGCGGGGCAGCAGTTTATGAGCGGAGGGACATTGTGTGGTCTTAAAGTGTTTTGCCTCTAAAAAATAGGCGTCTTTGGACCTGATTATCAGTGTTATGCAATGTGAACCTCCAGATTTTAATAATTTCACATACTGGCTGTGCGAATAAATTTAATCCTGGTGCATAGTTCTGGTTCACCCACGTAACAAGTACAATTGTGAAAGACCGTACACCCACCTGCGGTGTTTATTCAAAACAGTTCCCCCTACGTGGAGACAAGAGCCAGTTGACAAAGCTGCCGTGATGGGCCAAGCGGTGACGTTTGACTGCCAGGCCGATGGGTTTCCTGTACCCGTTATTCGATGGAAAAAGGAACATAGTAAGTAAAAAAAAGATATTCATGGCTTTTTGAGAAATTTGCTTATATTCTACAAGTCGTTGTATGAGTGCGAGTAAACATGAAGCGTATAACCAAATTTAGGAGGCCATCCACCACTACGTATGAAGTTCATGTACCTGCTCACTTTTGATTTTTCCTGAAAATTTTTGGGCAACCTACATTGTTTTTTCCTTCAGACCTCAGAGTTGTTTTGTATTCTCCCAATATTATGCGACAAAGTGAACTTAACGGAAACAGCTCTTTTTTTCTTTTGCGTGTGCCCGCAATGCGCTCTTATGTATAAAATAAATAACATGCAGACGTTATGCAAGCACACAAATAAAGCTCAGCCTAGTTCACGTATCTCTTTTCTTTTTCTTGTTTTTTTTCTTTTTACTGGAACGATTAGCTTAGAGTTGCTCAGCGTGCATGTGACGTGGCTTGCAAGCTCAGCTTGCCAGTCTCTACGTGGGACTGAGACGGGTACGTGTCGTGTTTCGCTGGACCTCAAAAAGTTGTGTTAAATTCAATAAGATCTGCTTCTCTACAATACTGTAAACCGTATCTATGAGACGTGGAATCTGCATGTTACCTTGATGGTTTCATATCTTTTACGACACTGGCGCTTTTTTTTGCTTTTTCATCAATAAATGGAATGCAGAATAGTTATGCTTTTACTTATCTTCATGTAAACATGATTATTATCTAAACAAATTTGCCCCACCCAACTGTCTTTCAGGAACAGAAAGTGGTCGGGAGTTCGCGGTGATTATCAGCAACGCCAACGTGCAGATTTTAGAGAATGGTTCACTCAGCATCCGTGAAGCTGATCGCTTGGACGCTGGCCACTACATGTGTCAGGCATTGAACGGAGTCGGACCTGGAATATCGACTGTCGTCAAGCTAGACGTACATGGTACGTGCATAACGTCTTTTGATATTCATAATTTCACATAATATTCTCGCGTTTCCCCTTGGTGTGCGTAGTAATGAACTGACCAAGAAAGCGTTCTATTTAGTCTCTACGATCGCACGAATAGTGAGGATACGCACGATCGATAATAATATAAGAAAATAAGGAAATAATTTTCTTTACACTTCAACGTTTGTCGAAACGAGGTCGAGCTGGTGAACGTATTATTCATTTGCTGTCTGGAATACAATAATGGATAGGTTGACGATAGACTGAAAAGGGCACATTGCGAGAGCTATAGATGTTGCACGATCCGAAAGTGATGTACAGTCAAATAAAATCTTGCGTTTAGCTCTACAATGAATGACGTTCGAAATTACAGCCGCGTCCATAAGGTTCTCTTAGCCTACTGCCATCTTTATGGCCTCTAGCCTACAGAGAAAAATGAATGCTAAGTGTGCTCCACCTTAACTGTTCGCCAATTGTGCCGTATATTTCTTTCCACCTTGTATAATGAAGCGGCTTCGTTTTGTTTTTATTCGGAGCCAAAATAGCTTATATATAACGTCCAAAACGTATGAAAAGCTTGGAAAAAACTTGGAATAACTTCACGAAGGGAACCCTGGCGGTATTCGCAGCAGCAACGGTGCGTACGGCGTTGACCTGGTAGAAACAAGCCTTGATGAGGATGCTTGAAGAACGGTTTCAAGCCAAACTTGGCGTAGCGTTTACTCTAGTAAACAAACAATGTCACCACTCGCGAACGTGTCAGCTTTTCTAACCCTCGCAACGCCTGCGACGGCGAGGTTAGGCGTAATCGCATCAGCGGAAGTTTCTGCGGGTGAAGGAGCGTCGTCTTCTGGTGTGCTCTCGATGGCAGATGAACGAGCCGAAAGAGTGTTATCATTCGATGTGCACTCGAGCATTGCGAGTGGCGGAGAGGGTGAATCAAGAAAGAGGGGGCACGTAGAGACATATTACAACGCGTGTGTTAGGCGTGGGTCAGGTTTATTGCGCGTGAACCAAGGAGTTGGTGGTATTGCGAATGGTGGTTATGGTAGCGGTGCAAGTGCGCGGCAGGCGAGCGAGTGAGTGACGTCAGTGCGCACTGCGAGGGCAGCGTGACGTCACTTGTACGGAGGGACAACGTTACACAAGGTAGTCAAAGAGCTGCCTCACATCTAAGAATCAAGAGAAACAAGAATGACTGCTTACAAGCCTCAGTTTTCAGAAGTCATTTGAACTCAAAATGTATTTTGCTAGGCGACTTTTTTTCCCCTCTGTGGCCCTTCGTCAGCACACGTTAACTATCTTTGCCTGTAATTGTATTGAAATTCTGAACTTGGTGTCAATGTTTCTCCGGTATCGCTGCCAGTCTGACATTCGTAAATAATGTCACGAGCCTATGACTGCATTCGCCGATGATTCTTTTGGGCCGGCCTCTGCCATTCTGAGCGACAGTACGTGGCGGCGTGTTACCTTCGTCAGAAGCGCAAGGCACTTGCTCTATTGCCTGCTGGTAACTCTCAGCTTATCTAAATACCAGAAAAACCTTTCTTTCCGAGTCGGCCTCGATCTGGAATAAATAAATGAATTAATGAATGAATGTTCTTTATTTCACACATATATGAAACAAAATAAGTCAAAACTGTATAGTCTTATACACATTGGCTAGTGCTTGTCTCACTGGAAGTGCACATAACAAAAACTATATTATATCTAATTAATATAGGCAGAGGAAAACAATTCAAATTTCATATTATCTCACAAGAAATGATCTTCATCTGCAAACAACACTCACTTGAATTTGAAAGAGCAGACAAAAAAGTCACAGCATATCCACAGAGAAAATGATGATTAGTGGGGCGAAGCATCCGTCCGACTATTCGTCCGTGTGTCCGTCCGCCCATACGTGCGTCTATGTGTTCGATGGCGTTCGAGAATGCAGACGGTGCGCGGGTAACACCGATCAAACACGAGCCAAAGAAGCCGAGCGCAAGTGTGTTCAACGCACCGGTGCTCTGCATCGTTCATGCCCCACCAATGATTCGCCATGTACGGCGACTATCCAGGAGACCAAGAGAGGTACTCGTTCTCCGCTAATTGAGGCAAAGCACGCGCAGCAGCCAATCGGAGAGTAGCGTCAGTTCGCAGAGTAGTGGCAGAGTAACGCCATCTAAGAAATGAGACGAGAAATGGTCCCCCGTTTCTTTTGCCGTCTTTTCTTTCTCGTCTCTTCTTCTCTCGGTTACGCGTGATGCGTGACAAGGTTAGACTAGGAGGAGCGTCGCCTTTAAAAAAGAAGTACATAACTTATAGTTTACACAAATTTTAGTCATTATGGGCTTACAGAACTGCAGAATGAATCTTGCAGTTCGAAGTAACAATAATATAGCTGTGCTCTAGTAATAGCACGACAACTTCAGGAAGAGACAAAAAGGACAGAAAAGAACGCTGTTCCTTTTTACATCAATAATAGTTAAAATATAAAGTTTAATTGAAAGAACAAGAGTATTACTACACCCAGCAAAGGAAACACATAAATTGCAATATAAATATGCATAGTGATAAAATTACAACCTGAAGTATCAGTAAACTGATGCAGAGAAAAGGACTTCAAAGTAGTGTTTTTCAGTGATACGACAACGTCTGGGTATTTTTTATAAAATGAGGTATGCCATTTCAAACTTTAACTCCCGTGTATTATATTAGTCGTGTGCTATAGGCGTTTTTTGTGCGAGGTATATTGAAATTGTTAAAAGTTTGGTACCTCGTTAGGTGTCCGTGTATACGCATTAATGAAGTAGGCAATGGTTTATTTTTTAATAATACTCTTAATAGATCTGACTAATTTTAATTCGCGCTCAACGTCGAATGGTAAGATCTTCAACCTAGAGGACAGGGGTCTGCTATGCTCGTAGTACCGTGTGAATGTAATCGTGCATATAGCCCGTTTTCACAGCCGTCGTACTGGCTCGAGATAACAGTCGTATGTTAAACCCCAGGACTTCACGCACTACAGAAGGTGGCTGTTAACTAAAACAAAGTACAAAATGCGCAAAATATAATATCAAAATATTCGCGAGCTTGCAAAAGAGCGTAACAACTTGGTGCTAGTTTTGAGAAGAATGTGTCTATCTAAATCTGCCAATTCAAACAGCTGTCTAGAACAACACAGAAGTAAGTAAAAAAATCAGTACACTTAAGGCAGCAATTATTGATGTAGAATTGTACATCACGTGGAGTGGGATTTATACCGGAGTTGAATTACATATATCTTGTTTTTTTGGCATTGAGGGTAAGCATGTTAGCTACAAATCAATCAACCGGCTTGGCTAGTTCGGCAGTCATTTGTTTTTCTATGCCGGACGAATTTCTTTCCGATAATAATTAGGGCAGTATAATCAGCATACACAATCTGGGCCTTTTTCCCGCATCAGTTACTGGTCAGAAATGAATGGCCGTTGCTACCGACTACGCAACGCGGTATGCCGTCACACGAGCGCTTCCCACCAATGGCGCTACAGACGTCACCAATTTAATTCTTCATGACATCATTTTGCCCCATGGTGCTCCTCGTCAGTTGATTACAGACCGTGGTCGCTGTTGTTTATGTAGAGTAGTCGACGACCGCATGAGATTCTGCTCGACCACTCACAAGTTCACACTACGGCGTACCATTTGCAAACGAACGAACTCACCGAATGGCTAAACCACACTCTGACAGATGAGCTCGCAATGTACGTTTCGGAGGACCATGAAAATTGGGACATCAACCTACGTTTTGTGACATTTGCATATAACTGCTCGCGTGACGACCCAACTGGCCTTTCACCTTTTCGTCCACTGTTTGGCTACGGCCCATCGTTACCCATCGATACCATGTCTCATTTTGACGCTGACTCTGACTGCCTACGCTCGTGATGCGTTATAGCCTGCGCAGAAATCGCCCGAGATCACGCCCCCCCCCCCCCCCAAAAAAAAACGAAAAACGCAAGGCCAGCGTGGAAGGCACACCACCGTCACAGTGAAAGCTAGAAGAGCGCCCTTTCCGAGACTTTTCTAAACACTCATTGGGTAACTGCTGCAAGCCCACTTGATAGATGCGTACTACGGCAATAATAACAAATATTTTAGGGTAGTAGGCCGGCATTCGCTATGCCATTTTTCGTCACTCTTCTGAGAAGGGTGGTATCCGCTAAAAACTTGCAAGTAATTTTGTGCCATTTGTTCATGCAGTAGCTGACGACGATGAGAATTATGCCAGTCGATTCGTGAAGTGATAAGATTTTTGTCATGAAGCCATATCAGAATTACTTGAAATGTTCGGCCGAGCCTTCTTGAATAAATATAAGTGAAGGCTTGTAACATACTGTCTGTGTTTCTTTTTTCCTTTTTGTTTAACACGCAGTGGCTGCGCACTTCGAGCGCAAGTTCCATGCTCTCACAGTCCGTCGGGGCGACAACGTTGCTTTGACTTGCCGCGCTGTCGGCGAGCCGCCAATAACGGTTACGTGGTTGCGAGACAGGAATGCCTTCAGCCCTGCGTTGGAGCCCAGGTAGGTAACTACTGCTTTTTTTAACCCGCAACGATGGTCTAGTGGCTAAGGTACTCGGTGGCTGACCCACAGGTAGCGGGATCGTTTCCCGGCTCCGGCGGCTGCATTTTTGATGGAGACAAGAATGCTGTGTGCTCAAATATGGGTGCACGTTAAAGAACCACAGGTGGCGGAAATTTAGCGAGCCCTTCACTTCGGCGTCTCTCATAGATTTATGGTAGTTTTAGGAAGTTAAACCCCACATATCAATCAACTTACTGCTTTTCGTGCAGGCAGCGAATTGAATGCAAGGTTAACTGCACGCTCGTTGAACGCAGTGATATCGCCTAAACAGTCGTAATACTATTTATGAGCTCTTTTTATTATAAATCAGTACACATGCCGCGACCACTCATATACGTGTATATATGCCCTGTGCCGCTAGAGCAGGCGCTGAAAGAAATGAAGGAAGCCGCAGGAGTGTTAAAGGGCCACTCACCAGGCCCCATGCCGAATTTTAGTTAGACAGTGGAAGTTGTTGGGTGTCCGATGAGGAACGTTTTGCCACAAAAATTTTTCGAATCGGTTCATTACGAGCGGAGAAAACAGGTTTTTTGAAGCGGCGCGAAACGAGGCTGAGAGGAGACGAGTTCGAAACCCTTGCAGCTCCTCCACAAGCCAAATCTCCTCCCCACCCTTTCCGGCATCCGACCATGAGGTGACGTGCGCATGGCTTGCTCAAACAAGTCCAACCCCCGAGCACACGAGCAGCGTTGATTTGTTTACCAGCGTTATTTTGTGGTATTCTGCCTGTTTCTGCGGGATGGTTTAGAAACGCTGGCTTAGATGCGGTAATGTAGATGAGCACAAAGAGTGCCCGAACGCGTAGGAGCGTTCCACGGCGGTCGTCTGCTCAATGCGCTGACCACGGGAACCCGAACGCATGTGAAATGCTGGCACATTAGCCCCGCATCTCGTAGCATTTCACTGTAAAAATATGAAAGAAAAACGCGCACAATTTTTTTATTGCGTCTCATTATTAATTTCAAGTTTTAATAATCTCTTAAAGCAACAAATACATAAACTACGCATGTTGTGTTAAATAACTTTTGCCATGTCACGTGGTATACTGTTGACAACGTCAGAGCAGACTCGTCTACGTATAGGACCAACGTCACTGCATTGCCGTGTACGTAGAGCCATTCCTACGCCCACGTCATGCTCTCATTCTCTACGCGTGCGGCTGCAGAGGGGAGGGGGAGCAGCTTTCATTTTAAAATTGGACCCATTTCCGTGGCGCGTAGCGTTGCAAATTTTGGCAGACGTGATCGTGAACGCCTTGTCTACGCAATGCGCTTGTCAGCTCAAAATTGTCAAACCTGGTGAGTGGCCCTTTAAAATTGTAACACATCGCTTCCCAAACACTTGCACACAGGAAAACACCACACACATAAACACAAATGCGTGCACAGATAGACATATACAAACACACAAGCGTGCACCCATAAACAGACACAAGCACACACACGCGCACACACGTGTGCACACGCACAATCAAACACGCGCGTACACGTAAACAGACACACTCACACAAATACTCACACACACACATACACAGACACAGACACACACACACACAAACATGCACACAAACCCACACACGCGCGAAAACACAAAAACGGGCTTGCAAATACAAACAAACACACTCCCATACACACACACGCGCGCGCGTGCCCCGGGAGGTTTTACGTGAATGGAGCTGAATGCCCTTCCATGCATGCCTTGTCCCCCCGTTTCTTGTTTTTATTATTCCGATTAGCTTTCAGTCATCTATTCGAACAACGGAGTTGCAAATGTCGCCTCGAATAATTATTGCAGTCTCGCGTTCTACTGTGAGAGGCGTCAGATCACCGACGTCTACGTGGAGAAGCGATGTCAGAGCAGAGATAACAACGTAAGGTCATTCCCTGCTGTGCGTCATCCCCTACACATTGGGGCATGCACCCGAGAGAGGAAGTGCAAGTGTCTTTCTGTTTGCCATAAGACGTTTTCCCTCGGCGCATAACGTTGCAAAGCTGGTGAGACGTAAACGTGACAACCCAATGTATGCAGTGAACTTGTGTGCTCGAAATAATCACATCAGGTGCAGGTTCTAGAAAATTTAAAGTTCAATTATCCAGTAGTCTTGAATATGGAAAGTCGACCAGCCAAATTTTAGGTTTTTGTATGGTAAAAATCAACTCTAATTTGATTGATTGATATGTAGGGTTCAACGTCCCCAAATCACCTTATGATTATGATAGACGCCGTAGTGGAGCGCTCTGGAAGTTTCTATCACCTGGGGTTCTTTAACGTGCACCGAAATCTCAGCGCACGGGCCTACAGCATTTCCGCTTCCATCGAAAATGCAGCCGCCGCAGCCGGGATTTGGATCAGCAACTGAGTACATTAGCCTCTAGAACACCGCGGCGCGGCACGAATAAACTCTACAAAGTTACTTTTCACCTGAGAACATTACTTCTTAACTTATTCCTAAATAAAGAAATAAAAAAATCACAACATACCCATGGGGTGAATGATGATGAGTGGGTAAAGCTGCTAGGGTACAACGGTAAACCCTGAATTATCTGTTCATTTCATTCGTTTGTCCATTCGTCCGTCCGTACGTCCGCCCATCCATCTGTCCGTTGGTTCGTCCATCTATCACACTAAAGCAGGCGTTTTCTACGTTTTCCAGTGGAGCGAATGCTGCAGCACCATCTAGTGAGCATCCGACTACTAGGGGTGGCTACAGAGAACGACGAGAGACTAGCCTACATCCCAAGGAGCTTCACCCCATAAAAAATAACCCTTCCTCTCCATAATGATTTTGCTACATTTCAGCTGAGCAAGTCAAAGACAGAGTTGCTAGTGAAAAGTGATTGTTGTTAGCCTTTAGGCATGTTCGTCAGATGTGGTTTTCAGAGACAAAGTCCCCTTGAATTGTTTTAAAGCTAGGCACACGTAATTTCCAACGTGATAAATTCTCGTAAGGATGGGTCTAGCAAGAGAATGTCATGATATGTTGAATTTTTATTGATGTTAAGCGTCTCTGATATAATACATTCATATAAACACCTGTTAATTGATGTTTTTGTTTAATTGTTCATGTCAGCAGTGCCTCCTTGTCAAGATGTCCGCCTCGTCGCTCGATTTCGCAATGAGGCAGCGGTTCCAGTTGGTTCTCCACAAACTCGTGAGGCAGCGCTCGTTGCCTTACCCACTTCCGGCGGCAGCGTAATGCGGGACGTCCGCCAGCATTGTGTTGCAAGCACTTCCTTGTCGGTCAAGTGTGATGGCAACCTCACAGGCAGCATGACGCCAGCTTTGTTGCAGCCGTTCGCCGCATGCGTTCCACGTTGCCATCCGCGGAGAAAAAAAAAGGGGGAGGATGTGGAACTAGGTTAACTGACCACGTAGGAGGTATTTAGGACAGGGGGCATTGATGTCGGAATTGCTGCTGAGGCATGACTTCAGCACGCCGTAAACGCATGCAAAATTTGAGAACACTGCTTTGAATGTGCATACAGCGTTGATGACATACCCTCTATGATTGCCTTGTGGTTATGGTGCTTGAATGTAGACCACAAGTTCCTGCAATAGCGTTTAGGCAGCGGCGGGCGTGTTTTCGTGCTGAAAAAATGCTTGAGTCCCGTGTGTTCAGGTTCAGGCACATGGTATAAACCATAATGCACAAACTTATTTCAGGCAGTGGGTCGCAGTCGCGAAATTTAGTCTTGGAAGGGCCGGATCCAGAATAGAATGTGAGAACAAGGAGGGGGGTGGGATGTTATAGTTCGTACAAGTTGTGAGCGAACGCTAACATAGAAAAAAAACCTTACATATCTCATAAGGGTGATTTCTGAAGAAAACTTAGGATCAGCATTTCATCCGACAATATGTCAATACCGATCTCTAAGATGAGTAAAATCGGAACGCTTATTCTGAAATGCTGTTTTTGTTTCAAGATTGCGCTTCAACACATAGTGACTAGAAGGGGTGATTCACAAAACAATGCTTGAGGCCAGATATGCCTGTGTAACTCACGAGGATACTTATCATGAAAGAAAAAAAATGGAACGAACGGAGCCTAGTGCGGGGCCGTGGGCCGCAAATGGGAGGTTCGCGATTCACGTGTTTGAGACCGCTGCGGTAGACAAACCTGTCTGGTTGAAACTTCTACAGCTCTACACTGACGCGTCTCTCACGAGAATACTTATCATGAAAAGAAAAAAAAATGGAACGAACGGAGCCTAGTGCGGGGCCATGGGCCGAAAGTGAGAGGTTCGCGATTCACGTGTTTGAGAACGCTGCGGTAGACAAACCTGTCTGGTTGAAACTTCTACAGCTCTACACTGACTCGTCTCTCACGAGGATACTTATCATGAAAAGAAAAAAAATGGAACGAACGGAGCCTAGTGCGGGGCCGTGGGCCGCATCGCGATTCACGTGTTTGAGACCACTGCGGTAGACAAACCTGTCTGGTTGAAACTTCTACAGCTCTACACTAACGCGTCTCTCAAAATCTAGCGCTCCTATTATACCATGTTGTCGGTAAACCACACTGCGTCATTTGTGGAATGCGATTGGCGCATTTTTCCCACTGTGTCTGCAGCTCTTTCAAACTCTAGACAGAATCCCCATTTTTCTTAAGGGAGGCTAATCTTCGGGTCACTGGCTCGAATGAACAGCCCTTGGCTGATGGACCAGACGGCGACTTCCTAAGGATGTAGGACAGGAGGCTCTTGGATATGTAGCATCCCAACATATTTAGATTGGTCTGATGAAAGTCCTCTCCTTTAATCTGGAATTATACCATAGTTTGAAATGTAAATTTTGAGTAATGATTACTATTGGCGCTGATCACTCGCGCTATACTTTCTGCCTAGTGCTCGTAACTTTCATTAACATGGCTCTAACACTTTGAGACAACCACCCTGACCTACTTGTTATAGGTACGTGGTCGAAGAGAAGCCTGGTGCCGAGGCCCTCGAGTACGTGGTGCGCATCCCGAGCGTGGACCGCAGAGACTCCTCGTTGTTCAGCTGTTTCGCCGAGAACGCCTACGGCAGAGACGACACAAGCTTCCAGGTCGTCGTCCAGGGTGGGTGCGTGTGTGTTCACCGATGATCCTGCTCACGTGCACACCCTACGATGATGGCATTTCTTTAATGTTTACGCTATCTGTTAAACACCTAGTATTTATGTGAACCATGAGACCTTTATGATTTATTGTTAGAATAGCATTTATGAGAACCATTTATGAGAATACCAAACTGACAACGATGACACGGGACATACGATTAAGGACCTAAGGGGCTTCGCACATACAAAATCACAGCATATTCACGGGATGATTGATGAAGAGTGGGGCGAAGCGCCCGTGCGTATGTCCGCCCGTCCATCCGCCCGTCCGTTTGTGCGTCTATCCGTGCATTCATGCATCAGTCCATGCGTCGTGCATCCATTCGTCCGACCATCCGCTTCGCCCTATTCGTCATCCATCGCTTCGTGGATATGCTGTGATTTTTTTTCTTATTAAGAGGGGTCTTTCCATGCAAAAGAAACCAAAAGTAATTTACGAAGTTTATTAGAGTGACCACATCTCTTTTGCAGACGCAGGCTGCTAACAAACCAGGTTGGCCACCTACATCAGCTTTAGGGACGCACGCTGCGAGCCGTTTTTGGCCGGGCTGCTGCGGACGCTCAACGAAAACTTAAATGTGCGAGTGAGAGAACTCGCCTCTCAAATGTGCTTCATGCATGCCATCGACATGCCACCTCTTTTTAATTCAGCGGCCGTGGACATGCAGTGGCGGAACAGTGTACCGCGTTTCTTGTCCGTTGGACCAAGGGACAACGTATAGCACTGCTCGTTCGGAAAAAATGCTACCGCGACGGGAATTACGCGCCGTTACACAGCTATACGAAATTCTTCTGAACCCCGAAAATTTGCTTGATGGCGGTGCGTAAAAATATACTTCATCATGTGCAGTTTTTACTCCACGGCCAGCCAAATCCGTGATGTCGGCGAGACTGCCGTTGTAGTCAGCCATTTAGCTTGACGAAAAAGCGAAAGGCGCCCATGGGGTAGCCAGTAGCTGTACAGTACTTACTGGTAGTTAAGTAGCGATAAGTTTCCCCTAAGTACAAGGTTTCTTTTTGAAGCTCGTCCACCTTAGTTCCCCTTCGTGTAGTACTGGGTTAAAAAAAAACGGATAGCATTACATGGGGCAAGACCTTCAACTATTTCTTGGTGCATCCGCATTCAAACACGTGCGTGCGCGCGCACACAAACACACACAAACACACGTGTGTTTTTATCCGAATATATGAATTTAAACGGATAATTTTAAGAGATTCTCTGCAACTTTTACAGATCCGTAACTTTATGTGAAAGACGAATCTGAACTCTAAGTACTCAAATCACATTGGGGGACGTCGCCAAGGTGTTTGCGTAATTGACTTTTTCATTCTAGAGCCCCCGGAAAAGCCCCGTGGCCTGGAGGTGTCTCAATCTACAAGTCGCTCGGTCACAATCTCTTGGACAGCACCATACTCTGGTAACAGCGCTGTGACAAAGTACCGCCTGGAATTCAAGCACAGAGACGGTAGGCACAAAATATGTTTGCTTCCTTTCAAGTGAAATGGTGGATACCTAACGATGTAATTGGCAGTGGGGGTAGTAGAGTGTCTCGAACATATCTGCCAGCAATGGTGTGTACTAAAGAACACAGCAACATCTAATGCAGCTACGTAAGCCGAATGCAAACGACCCTGGTCACGTTAACTACTAGTGCGTTTCTTCATTGGAGGTGTAAACACATAGTTCGTCAAAGTAGCATTAGAAGCCTCTATAAGTGCATTTTGTATACGTACATAATTTATCGCGCCAATAAATTTTAGACGTCTACCTCTATTCACCTAACGCAGATAGGCCCTCCTGATCAATCACGTTCATAAATGTCACTGAAAGTTTATGGATACGGACCGGTATTGTATCTGGCTTCTAAAATAAAAATAATCTTTAATTTCGCTTCTGCAACCCTTCATGATTTAAAAGTTAGAAAATTATACAAAAGGTATGTTTGTGCATATGTAAGCTTGTCGCTTTCCGATTCGCAGAAAGAGACAACGTGTGAACATAAGAACCTTACTCAAATTCGCCCCTCACTGCCCACTAGTCTAAAGCCGCTGACAATTTATTCTTAATCAAATAACAGATGCCAATAGTGCAGTCGGCAGAGTGCCGGGCGCTCTTCGTCGTTTCTCAAGGAGTCAGAGGTTTGACACCCGGCAGCGGAACGTTTAAACCGCGCTTTATCTTCTTTGTGCTCGTGTGTCTAGCATTTTGCTGTAAATGAAGTTCACAATAAATCCCAACCAACAGGCACAACTTGCCGTCTTACTATAACAAATTTGCCTTTCCTTTGTCTTTTCCTTTCCTTATTTATTGATGTAAAATGCAATATCGTGTTGTCCACAGACATTTCGAATTTCCTTTCGCGTGCACTATGACACTGAGCCACATTGCAAAATCCGTCATGGCCTGTTCCAGGCACTTGGAAACGCGACTCGCGCGTGTCGGTGATCGACGCAACGGAGACTTCGCACGTGATTTCATCGCTGCGGCCAAAGACCGCCTATGAGTTCCGGCTCAGGGCAGAAAACGCCATTGGGCTCAGCGAATTCAGTGATTCACTGATGGTTACAACCGATGAAGAAGGTATAAAGCATCCTCTTTCTCTTTCGTGTCTTCCTAGATGTCTCACTTACACTCGTGGAGCCACAATTGACGTTATAAAAACATGATATTTTGACGACAATGAACGTTTCAAAGTACGAAAAGTGTGCCTGTTACGAAAAGTTTAATAGTTATATCTATAGCACTAATAACATTAAACAAAGTGTCAGACCATAAAGCTGGTGCTTACGCCCTACTTTAAAAAACAATAATGTGTGGTAAAAAAAAAACTTACAACATACGCCACAACATGCTTCATGGTATCATAGTTTACCTGCTGGTCATTAGGGCTAACTGACTGCATTTCTAGAGAAGGCAAGCGGCTTAGGGGGAGACAGAAACTTAAGTGGGCAGATGAAACTTGCGGGTATTAAGTGGCAGCAGAGTTGACTAGCAGAACATGGGAGAGGCATTTGTCCTGCAGTGCACGTAGTCAGGCTGATATGATGATGATGATCATGATGATCATGATCATGATGATGATGATGTTTATAAAATTAGTATTCAAGGAACTTTTGATTTGTTTAATGGAATGTTAGAAACTGTGCCGGTGATTCTACAATTACATCACGTATACAATATCAATCTGTATCGTTCAGCTTACTCTTGTGCATGTCATCATTTTTCTCAATACGTTTTTGCCCTTGACATTTTGTTTTATCTTGTGAAACATTTATGTGCTTTCTTGTTGTAATTCAGCATGACGAGTGTTTTAGAGCTCGTGCTGATGGTGCCCTTTCTCAGTGGCGGCAGCGCGCTCTGCCGTAACTGTAAACGATCTATTTGAACAGAAGGAACTCATATCTGACGAACTAAGAAATGGATTAAAATATATTCGCAGTCGCAGTACTCGTGACCAGCGCAAATATTCAGATGAAATTGCAATATCGTGTCAGAGAGCGTCCACGTTTCCGGCATGCTTGGGCGTAGTACAAAACAACTTTGAGAGTATCTTGTGCCACACTAAAACTTGACAATATGTCTGGTAAACCTGCACGAATTGAGAAACACTATACAGAGATCGCACAAAGGTGTCCCGGTAGATTTTTCTTATATTTACCTGTGAGTAAACTCGGGAAGTAGTATTTCTTACTGAATATTTTTTTGTGTGTGTGCGTGTTTAATGCAGCTAGTGCGTAAAGAGAGGGGAGGGTAGGGACGCTAAAAGATCGCACTGCATGTTCAACATTCCCAAGGTTTTAGAATGAAGAGAACCCCTTGAAACGCACATATCGGACTTGGTTATCTCTCATAGGCCACTTTCTTCTCTCACTTGACTCGCAAAGTCTCTCCAGTACAAAACGCTTTCCTTATTGCGCATGTAGCACTTCCTCCAGAAAAGTTCAAGGCATGACTACACCTTTAGCTAATGTCTCTATTCAATCTGAAGCTCGATAGTTGAATAAGACTACGTAAGGTAGAGTTGTTGTACTGGCTAGGAAAGCTCTCCTTAGCCTTTGCGGGCATGACTTGCAAAATACCGCCAAAAAACGTTTACAAAGTCAAAAGAATTGCTTCATTCTCATGCCTAAACGCCCCTAAAGTCTCGTTTTTGTTTAGCCACAGTTACAAACTAATTGCCGTAAGTAAAATTAATAACAAAATGCTTTTGTGCTTAAAATGTATTACGATGGCGCCAACTCATTATGGTTTGATGCAGCTCCCAGTGGGGCTCCACGTGATATCAAGGTGACACCCACGGGATCCAGGAGCATTCGCATCACCTGGAAGGTAAGCTGTCAACACAGTTTATGGACACAATACATTTTTCTGTAATGTCTCAAGATCCCCACGCAAGTATAGGCACTTGTGATATGAGAACAACATAAAAAGCGACGTTCATGGTGGTCAAAAACGGATCACGACGTAGCACAAGCAGAAAAAACTTACAAACAGCAATAAACTTCTGCTGTGTTTGAAGATTGCTGGCTGCCATGCGCTTCTTGCCTACTACGCTGTCTTTTGTTTCCCCGAGAATGTCACACCAACTACCAAACAATCTACTATTACAGCGAAAGCTGTTATGGGATCACAACACGGGTAACGCGTAGCGCTGTAGTTATTCTACCATTCAGCCACGCCGATGCTTAGGACTTGTTGGCAGACTTGCCTTAGGCAGGCTCGATGTAGGGAAAGGAGTCGCACTGATATAAGTAATGAAGCGTTTTAGATACAGCAAAGAAACAACCAAATGTCACACAATGTAAATCGCGTACCTTGTGGGTCATCAAAATACTCCTACACATTACAAAAGCTTGTTTTTCATCACCTATTAACTGTGGAAAATACCCATTTAAGGCGTAATTCTTCATCGTCGTGAGCCATGTGTGCTTCTATCATTTACCCATATAGTACTTAGAAAAGGCCGTGTAAGGCCGCTCTTCATACTTTTGCGTTAGCGGTGTCGCGCCTTCCTCGCAGGCTTGGTGTTGTTTTTTTTTAGATACATTCATCGTGTAAAAGCGTAATAAAATTTCAGAGCTTACTAAGAGCGTCATTGAGGGATTGAGAGAACATCATTAAGAAGCACAGTCTTTCAAGAAAGATAGTTATCGTTATACTTCCATCTCAGTCTCTTACACGGTCCCTTGAATCCTTTGTATTTGAAATAAAATATCTACAGTTAAGGGGTAATTTTATGGAAGTGTATCTAGTTTCTTTTTTTATTTCAGAGCCAGTGAGCAAATTCGCAGTGCAATGAAGCATTTATCTCTATCACAGGGATTTGTTGTTTATTTGCCGTTCAAATATATTGTGATCGCAGGACATACATTGGCCTATATACGTAAAACTGCGCCTACAGTGCAACCCAGTCATTTCTGATTCCTTGCACTTCTTTTAGGACCAACATTCATAATCACACAGTCGCCATTGATTTGTCTAAAACAACTACAAGGTGAAGATAATCTCTTTCTTCTCAAGTCGAATACGTTGATTCAGTTTTTTTTTATTTTTAATGGTACCTTCCAACCATCGCTTAATGTCCATCGTAGTCACCGATAGCCTGTTCAAGCGACCTTCGTGCGTGAGAGTCCTTCGCTAATTTGTTCAACTTACATTTGAGGGGATTCAAAGCGCCGTGCGTTAGGCGGCAATCACGTGGTAGTTTTTAATTTTGTGCACTTTATACAAACCCTGGAAAGAAAATTAACCAGCGTTGTTATCTTACCATAACTTGAAAATTTTGTTGTTTCTGCACAACAGCTACAATTCTTGTATTGATTTTTTTCTCTAAAGTCAGTATTTAAAAAGTTCATTTAGCAAATTCTGTTAATTACTGTGCTTGGCGCATCGCAAAAGATTTTATGACGTGCCACATACAGCTAAGAACAATGCTGTGCTAGCGGGAGCCACGTAGCAGTCATTTTTAATTTTTATTGCTTGCTGCTTTTTAGCAGAAACACCCTGTTGATCAGCTGTCCTGAATTTCGTTGAGTGCGTGAAAAGATGTGTGTTTGGAAAAAGTTAACGATTTAGAGTTCCTAGTACTCTACTATGGGAGAGCAAAAAGCCGTCCCGTAGGCCCTTGCGGGCAATTTGTGGCAAAAAGATGTGTTCAAGAAAAGGGGGTAACGATTTAGAGTACTATAGGTACTCTACAATGGGAGAGCATGAGCCATCCCTTGGAGATTTGTTGAGAAAAAGTTCGGAACAATTTAGAGTACAGGGTACTCTACTATGGGAGAGCTTGTGTGTGTTTAGAAAAAAGTGGTTAACTATTTTGAGTACTAGGTACTCTACTATGGAAGGGCATAAAGCCGCCCTGTGCGCAGCCAGAGGAAATGATTGAAGTTTAGTAACAATGCCGTGGTAACGAATTCTAGATCCAAATGCGGTGAGATACAAGCTGGCTGAAATGTCAACTTCCTAGACATCCTTAAAAGTGCCAGTTTGAGATAATGATAACAAAGGCTTTTTGGTAAGGGGCTTGATGGAGCGCAACTGAAAAACAACATATTTTATTGTATAGTTGGATGAATAATTACTTAATTTCAGTTCCTTAGAAAACGACATTAAATAATGAAATGAGTCTTTATTTTGAAAGTGATTTAAACTCATGCAGATGCTCTCTTTACGCTTAGTGTAATTGATAGGACTATAAAACTATGACGCCATGGGGTCTTGTTAACAAGTAACATTGTTTATGTTTTTTTTTTTTTGCAGAACTGATGTTGAGGCAAATGGTCTTTCGCATATATGGTAACTCATTTGCTGGTTCGCATTGAAAAATTTAGCCCATCTTGAAATAGGACTGCCAGGCAGGAACCAACAGTGTTGCTTCTCAGCCTATCTTATTTGTCATTTTCTCTTCCTTTCTTTTTAAATGCGAAGCATTTCTAAGTGAACTTCGGCGAATTGGGCGTATCTATCTATCTATCTATCTATCTATCTATCTATCTATCTATCTATCTATCTATCTATCTATCTATCTATCTATCTATCTATCTATCTATCTATCTATCTATCTATCTATCTATCTATCTATCTATCTATCTATCTATCTATTTATCTATCTATCTATCTGTCTATCTATCTATCTATCTATCTATCTATCTATCTATCTATCTATCTATCTATCTATCTATCTATCCGCTTACGTTTGGGTGCTTTCGTCGTCACCCCCTTAACTTGGCGTGAACCAAAATTAGCATGGGAGGGTAAAATTTTTTAACCAATATGGCACGCTTGTCAAGACATCCATTATCTCGTCGCGTACGTCGTCAAACACTTCCCGACAGGCAGTGGCACATACCCACGGGCGGGTATGTGCCGCTTGTGATTGACACTTAGTATCTACGCAGGAACGACGAGAACACACATGGGCAAGTTTAACGCGTGAGTGTTAATCGATGCCCGACATCGGTAGCGTCGATCCAACAAAGGCATAATATAAATGTCAGTGTCAAGAAAAACCTGATATAGGCAGCGTTGACCCCCCCCCCTCCCCCCAGAGGAATGGATGGATGGATGGATGGATGAACGTTCTGTTCTTCGGAACGTGCTTTAGCACGTTGCGTGCCGTGCCCCCGTCGGAACAGAAATAACAAGTCTCTTTGCGGCGTCGTGGGCCCGGAGCTTGCAATATTCTGGAGCTTTCAATGGCACCCTCCCATCTGGACGGCATGATGACTCGCCACAGCGTAACGCGGGGCAACACCACAGCATATATTTCAAGGTAGCTATATAGCGGCAGAAAGAATATGTATTAGTTGGCTGTATTTAGTGATAAATTTGCGAATAATAAATTTCAGTGTCCCAGCATGAATAGAACCCAAGCATTCTGCGTGGCAGTCAAGCAGTCAACCATAGAGCTATGCCAAGTCCCCGAACAACTTTTCAAATAGACGCTAGTCTTCGTGAAACGGCAATAGTGGTTGCAGTGCTGCCTACCCAATTTTATAAACTTTACGTATGTACTCCTTTGAAACAGCTGTTACGTTGGGTTACGTCAATTTTGGTTGCTTGTTATGTGCTAAAGTTGATTTATGTAGCAGTGTCTAGGGCCAGCATCCTCGCGAGAATTAGTGTTTGATATTAGCTTCTGGTGTTGCTATTACGCGTGTTCCAGTTGACATCGTTGCTCGAGTGGAAAAAGTGGTTATATAAACATCTGCAACTCTTCAACATGCGTTTGTGCGTGCTACATTTGTACATATATTTAGCGTCACTTTGTGACACGTCGCTCAATAAAAAAAATTGCAACACGGTCACCTTTCTTCCGATGTTTCGCATAACGTTGATTTCCAGGTACGTGGGATCTGCCGAATTTTTTTTACTTCTTTTATTCTGAGTTTTTCTGTCTTCTATTCATCAAAATTGGCCAGAGGGAAACAAGACGCGCGTCGTGTCTGCCATATAGCCTAGCCGTAGTATCCCGCAGGACGAGCAATAGCGATGAAGAAGAAGGAGGAAGAAAGTTTAAGCGGAAATACAGGGAGGCTAGCCAGTTTTTAGACCTGCTGGCTATCCTGTGCTGGGGAAAGGGGGGGGGGGGAGGAACGCTTAATTACCTGCAAGCAGGCAAAGCAGACAAGTGTCGCAGAGCAGAGGCCGTCCACGTCGATGATAATTTTCACGAACAACCTCCTGGGGTTAGCCGAGCTTGAACAGCTCCGTGGTTGAAGGGTGCCCACGGGTCTCACTTGAGAAATATATTCACTCGTTCTTCTCCTTCCCTCACTTCTCCTTCTAGCCTCCTTTGGATGAGGACTCAAATGACCTAGTGCAGGGTTACTACGTGGGATACCGTGTACGGGACGCTAAGGAATCGTTCGCCTACAAAACTCTGGAGAGTTCAGCTGCTTCCTCCTTACAACAGTGTGAGCTGACTGACTTGCGACGAAACACGCGCTACAGCGTCGTAGTCCAGGCATTCAATGCCAAAGGCGCCGGACCCGTCTCCGAAGAAGTTCATTCTCAGACACTCGAAATAGGTGAGTGTCAATTAACTATTTATTATTCATTCGCTAAAGCGTACGTGATATTCGGTAATATACAGCGCCGGCTTATCTTAATATCTGAGCTCCTGCGTATATTTGTGTGTTTATAAGATTTTAACGATTCCGTGTACTTTGTACACAACTATGGGAGAGCAATGAGCCGTCAAGAAACAAAACGCAACAGACCACGGGAATGGTTGGTATTAAGAGGGGTGCCAATGTTCCTTAAACACAGGCGTCCTTTGTTATACACAAAAGTAACTAGAATGATTGCGTGTTTTAAGCAAACGTTATAACCAAACATTATCATTAGCATGGCATGGGAATAAATACTGTTTTTGTCAGCCTGTTATGTATCAATGAGTAAAGTTTTTTTTTCTAAAGTGAAAATTCTAATAAAAATGAAACTCTTAAAGCACATAAAAAGGTATCGCAATTTCAATGACGCACACGCCAAGCATGTGGCGTTGCGATAGCGTGACGTATGGGAAACACAGGTGAAAGGCGTCTAAACAGGAGACGTGGCAATTAAACGCATGTTTTCAAAGCAGCATATGTGCACAACTTCTGAAGATTTGGTGATTTGTTTCTAAGGGCGAAGCTCCTTAAAGCGGCACCCGTTCGTTCCTCGTAGTCGTAGTCGTAGTGTGTAAGAAGTGTTACATTTTGACCTGCAAGGTGGTGCCGGTGGGAGATTTCTCCTGGGCTTTGTTGAACAATAAAAAGTTCGCGGCGTGTGCGTTACCTAAAAGCCGAATGCTCCTGTCTCTCATTCCCCATTAGCCGCCGTTGGCATGTTCCAGTCGGAAACGTTAGTAGAAGTAGAAATGTTAAAAGCCGACTTCTCCTGTCTCTCATTCCAAGTAGCAGCCATTGTTTACCTTCAAGGTAGTGCCTGGTGAGATTTTTCCTGTGTGGGATTAAACAATAAAAATTTTTTGTTCAAAACGCCGTTGATTGATGAAATAAACCAACCAAAGACGCCAGATGTTTTCTAAAAGCAAAACGAAAAGACACCAAATGTTTCTAAAACAAAGCAAAAAGAAAACGCTAGGTGCTTAACCAAAGACGCCAGGTGTTTTTTATCGAGCGAATTAACAGAAGAAAATTTCACGGTATTACTTCCAGGAGCTTTGCCCAATCTCATCCTCATTCATCTCGTGGATCTGCCGTCATTTTTTTTTGTCTCCTGTGTTGCCTCGTATTGTTAATACATTATCAAAATTGAAGGAACTGTTAAATGCGAAACATTTCTTAGCGAACTTCGGCGACCTTGAGCGTATCTATCTATCTATCTATCTATCTATCTATCTATCTATCTATCTATCTATCTATCTATCTATCTATCTATCTATCTATCTATCTATCTATCTATCTATCTATCTATCTATCTATCTATCTATCGAAAAGATCAACATGTGTGTTTAGAAAAAGTGGTTAACGATTTAGAGTACTCAGTACTCTACTATGAAAGTCTACCCTTAACGGCACCCTAAAAGGCAAAAAACCAAGGAGGCTACGGCCAGCAAGCTTACCGTTGCAACCCTTTCTGGTCTGACAGTACTGTAAGTGCTTCTCTATGATACTAGCTTTTTCTTCTAGTAAGCAGCAAATTCAAGGCAATATTTATTGGAAATTAGGTCACCGATACTTGTCTCAGTAGATTAAGTCATCAAAAACAACTATCTTTTTAAGTAGAATGAACGTGCGCGGGTTCCATCCTCAATTCAAAAGAGTGCGCGAGTGCCGCTCTTCTAGTCCGGCCATGAAGGTGGCTACCTACTACTTCGACGAATACTACTACTTCGACGAATACTACTACTACTACTACTACTACTACTACTACGACTACTACTACTACTACTACTACTACTACTACTACTACTACTACTACTACATAGATTGCGGTGCACGACCCACGGCTTAAGGAGCTTCGCCCCTAAAATATATGCCTGGTGTTACTTAGAGGAATGGCACGCATGGTTCAAAATTCTCTTTTGGCTTGGTTAGGCTGGATATGTGGAGCCATCTAGCAGAACTCAATTGAACCAATCAAAACACGCCACGCACGCACCATCTTGGAGGTCATGGCAGAAAATTATTCAACGGTCACTGCTGCTGCTGTGGCTCTTGCTCCTTTAACTCTGGTGCTACTAATGTCGGTGGCACTGCAGTAAATGCAGGCAACTTTAGGCACGGCAGCATTGGCGTGAAACAAACCACTTTCAGGTGGGGGATTTCAAGCGCGTTAACGTGATACGTATCCCCAAAACAAGATTTTATTTTAAAGTAAGCACCTGCTTGAAACAAATGTAGCACTACGAGATTTCAAGACTGCCATTTTAGCAAGTAACACCGACTAAATATTTCCCTTTTGTGTCCCTTAATGAAAGTACTCTGTCGTTTTGTGTTCACCGTCTGGGCCATTTACTGTTTCTCATTGCGCGCTGGACCAATTCGAGTACAACAAAGCGTGCATTACTTGTACGGTTTAAAACACTTTTACAGTTGAAACCACAGGAAAGAACTTACATTGTTGCTGTTCGTGATATGTTTCTTCACACAAAGATGATAGGCAGCCAATCGCCATTGGCGTGAACCTTCGGCTTTCGCTGAAATACTTGCTCTTTGGGGGGTACACAGAAGTTTTCGAGCTGTATTCATAAAGTGGATGGTAAATGTTCTGTGTTCATTCAAATCTAGATCCTCCAATGGCACCTCAGCTAAAGTTGATTTCATCGACATCATCCTCTGTACATCTAAGTTGGACTATCGAGAGGGAGCAACCAGTTAATGGCAAGTATTCGAGAAGTATTTGTTGCATTTCACTAAAACTCATAAACATTTCAAGTCATTACGTCTCATATGCTCTATATGATTTTGGCCTATTATATGCTCTCTTGCTCTTGTTCGGTACCATACGTCTAAGCCTGGCGGTGAGAATAATATGACTGCATGACCTGGCAGCCGTAATGAACGAGGCATTAAATGTAGAGAAACTAATATTTCTGACGAATCCGTTGCAACTTATTCAGCAACAATATTGTTGCTATGAAAGTGAGCCCCAGTAAGCTCAATTTTCACAATAAGTTGGTATGCTCGAGGTTGCTGGTTTTTGTTAACAGAAAATTGTATTGTTTTCTTTTGTTCGTGCCTTACAAAATATGACACATAGACACTCTGGTAGATTTAGCAAAATGTACTTATAAGTTTATTTGAAATTTTCAAAACTTTAAATGTATAATAAATAATTAAATACACAGTGGAGACAGTCTGTTATACGAAGAAAACAATTTCAACTTCACTGTGCAATCGTGCTAGCAGACAAGACTGCGGAATTACCCTAATCACAGCAGTCTGTAATGCGTTGTATTCTAAAGTTTCATTTTAGGTATATGTATTTCTTGTCAAATACTTGTTGTAGTAAAGATTACAAAGAAGTACGCTTTGAAGCTTCAATGCAACTGCAAACTGCACCAGAAACATCGCTTTGCCAATGTTCTCGCTTCGCTTTGGCAATGTAAAACACAAATAATAGGAAGAAATATAGATAGAGAGAGCGAGAAAAAGAGAGAGATAAATGGAGAGATAGCAAAAATACAAGTATACAGTGAAAAAGAAATGAAGAAGAGTGCAAGCATAGCCTTGTGTAATGTTGCATAGTGTAGCAAAACATGGGAAAGATGGAGGTGAAAGTCTAGCCAAGCCAAGACAAGACATGTGAATGCCAGCTCAGCTGTGTCAGCCTTGCGCGACAAAGTGCAATGTGCGCTATTTATTTTCAGTAGAACATTGAATGTGACAATAACTGTCAGTACTTTCAAAGACTGTGGAGTTTAAAACAATGCGTGGAGAACTGGATTTCTCTAAAGCTGTTAACGCAGCCTAAGTTACCTTTGTGTGGAAAGCCATCTCGCATATATGTAGCTATGGCGAATATTTGGATAACAATAAGAACAGGCAAGTGATTTGAAGGTGAACAGTAGGGTTCGCTTGCCATAATATTCTTGATAAAGAGTGCACATTGCTTGGGAACTAGAGAGGCTATTTTCTAAAAAAAATATATTTACGATCTAGTTTTCATGCTACATCATGCACTCGTAAGCTTCAATTCAGCTGCTGTGACCCAGAAAATACTCCACTTTTTCTTTTTACCTATAGGAGCTAAAGTTATTTAGCTACTTTAGCAAGAAAGCTGCTATTATGAATGCTATTATCTACACATGAAACCAGTGTTCTGACAAAAGAACTTGTCTTTGTCAGGTCAGTTCCGCTGTGAGAACGTTGGTGACAGCGGCGTTTTCATTCGAATTAATCGCCATCATTCAAGCCAACACTTTGCTGCGCGTTTTGTTCCGATCAAAATGGTCACACCATGCTATCTCGCAATCTTGAGAATGGCATGGTGAATTTCATTGCCACAAACTTGTCACATAATAACAACGCGTTAAATATGAAGCAAAATGTTTGTCGTTTGCAGGTTTCGTGCTTTTCCACAAGGTAGAGCCACCTGCGCCTGCCGACGCGCAATCAGCAGAGGACGCAAGCGAGTGGTCCGAAGTGCAGACCGGATCTGAGAGGTCGGCGTACGCTTATCGTGGTCTACGTTGTGGTCGCAAATATTCCTTCTACGTGGTGGCCTTTAATGCCGCGGGTCGAGGACCCCGTAGCAACGTTGTACACGCGAAGACGGATGGATCTGGTGAGTGCGAAAGCTTCGCTGGGGTCATATCAATATCCCATGTTAGCATGCTGCCATGCTATTCTAAAAAACTCCACAAGACTACAATTTGGTCTCTTTTCAAGACTCTTGGTGGGACACAGGGTTACCACGTTCGCTCTTAAGGGATCGGCTTGAGTCTTTAATGAGGTAAATAAAGTTCTTACAGGCGATGTTTTTTTTGGTGCAACGATGACACTGACATCTACGACGAAGTTGTGAAGCACTGCATGAAGCAGGAGAAGAAGGAGGAGGAGGAGGAAATAAATAAGCAGAAGGACAGGGAGGTTAGCCCGTTCATAGACCCGCCGGCTACATTGTGCTGGGGAAGAGGCTGACGGGAGTAAAAAATGATAGAAAATAGATTTTGTAAAGAGATCTATACTGATTCAATGGTATGACTGCAACACGCATGACTTACCACACGGGTACAGTTCTTCAATACCGTGCCGCTACATCATTGCAGTTTTTCACAGGGGCTTCCACTATTGCTGAAGCAGGATTGCTTTTCGTTCTGTGCAGTGTAAAGTGCTTAAGGCTCAAATTGTGTTAGTTAAGGTTAAAATGGTGTTAACTAAGACGTTGGAGGATATAGCCTATTTTTATAAAATGCATGGCGATTAATGAATTGTGTAGAATATCAAAATGCATTTCCTCTTTGGACTATATATGGGATAGACAGATGGAGAGCGAACTTTATTAGAACCAGAGGAATTACTGCAGGACCCTCTAACGAGGGGCCGTTGTAACCGCTGGCTGCGCCCACGTAGAGGACAAAACGCCATGACGCTCCACCCGTTCCTAGGCCCTCTGGACTGCCTGGCGTTGCCTGCTGAGTTTCGTACTTCTTATGGCCTCCTCCCATTCGGTTTCACTTGAGAGAGGGTTGTTAGGCAGCGCGGGACATCGCCAGAGGACGTGAGCCATACAGCAGAAGGTTTAATTGCAGTCAGGACAGCTAGGGTAAACGTCCGCGTATATTTTACTTGGAAATCACCGCGACCGGAAAGACCTCGTCTGCAACATTCTCAAGGTAGCTGACTGCGCTCTTCTGAGCTCCGCGTTAGGAGTAGTATAAATTCTTCTGTCAAGTTGACAATGCGTGGTTATTTCAATAAATGTGAGTAGTTCATCTTTCTGCTGAGTCTCTTCCTGCCCCTCCGTAGCCTCCAGACCGTCGCGGTGCGTAATTTTTCGCGCACGATCATGGGCCACCTCGTTGAGGTTTGGGAAGTCTTGGAGAACGTTCTTCCCCCTGTGTGCGGGAAACAAAGTGATAACATGATAACCTGGACAAGCCCTCTTTTCTGTAATGAAGGTCACCTCTCGAGCGACGTTGCCCGATTGGTGAGCTCTAATTGTGTCTCTTGAGTCGGTGTAAATGTAAAAAGGCTCTGAGTCGGACAAGGCCAGCGCAACCACGATGTGCTCTTCTATACCGGGGTGGCCGCCTTTACCGAGGCGGAGGAGTGAAGAACCCCCCTTCCATATATAATCGACAGCGCGAACAATCTACTGTTACCGTACACTGCGCCGAAAAACACGGTAGAGTCAATGTCATCACTAACTCTCTTCAGAATGGCTCGTGCACGGGCTTTGCGCCTACCCTCGTTATGTTGTAGATGTACGTTTCGTGGGACGGGGCCATCTAGGTCGCCCTTGTTTCCCGACTGAGTGTTGTTGGCCGTTCCTCTGTAAGCCTATAGGAGACATGCCAACCTACTCAAGGATTCTCCTGTCTGTCGAGGTCAACGAAAGCCTAACCACCTGGGCACTGACCTGAGCCTCTATGATCTCGTTGATGTTATTGTGCATACAAAGTTCACCTAGCTTGTCGGTGCTCGTACAGATCGGCAAGCCAAGCACCTTCTTGATGCTCTTACGCATGAGCATATTTAACTTCCTCTTTTCTGTTTTGGTCCATACTAGAGCATACGCCACATAGTTAATATATATTGACTCATGAGAAACGCATGGTACATCCTCAGGAGGTTGTCCTCACTTAAACCCTTCTTTCGGTCGGACACCATTGCGATAAACCTCAGCATGCTCTTCGTTTTGGCGGTAACATGGCTCATTGTTATGGCATTACAGCCCCTCGCGTCTATAAGTGGGCCTAGTATCTTAACTAAGTCAACTATAGAAACTTTTCAACCACTCACGTATAATGCCACAGATAGCTGGTTAGTAATAGCTCTGATTTACTGGGGGACAGCTTAAGACCCTCTGGGCACCAAATGATAATGTCATCTGCGTAAAGTGCGTGACTTATGCCCCGGAGGCCAGACAGTCTGTCTGAAAGACCCTTCATCACTATATTGAAGAGCAGTGGCGAAATGACTGATCCCTAGGGGGTACCTCTAGGCCACAATCTGTACTCTGTCGACCGAATCTGCTCTATCTGAATACAGGCAGTTCTGGTCATAAGGAATGACCTAACGAAGGCCTGGAATTTGACTCCAAGGCCTATTCCGGCCGTGGCCTGCAGTATGTATCGATGGCACACTGTGTCAAACGCCTTAGCGAGATCCAGGGCTAGAATATCTCGCACGTCCCGAGTGCCATTATCAAATATTTGCTTCCTCGGCTATAAATATAACATCCTTCGTTGATAGGCCATGTCGAAAAGCCACCATATCTTGCGAGAAGGGGCCCTTACGCTTTATATACCCAGAAACTCTCTTCAAGATCGCGTGCTCTGCTACCTTGTTTATGCACAAGGTTAGCGATATCGGTCTCATGTTGTCCAGACGGTTTTTAGGGTTTTCTATTTAGTATAACCGTGACCACTTTCCATGCGTCAGGCACCTGTCCTTCCTCCCATATCCTGCTGACCTCCGTAGTTAAAGTTTCCGCGGCTTTATCGTCCAAGCTACGTAACAGTCTGTTAGAAGCCTGATCCAGCCCCAGAGCCGACCTGCTGCTTAGATTGTGCAGCACATCCCTGTTCTCTGATTCTGTGAAGAGTGCATCCAGCTGCTCCACATTCACTCACTCAATCTTCGGTTAACCTTCGTCTTATGTCAGCCCTGTAGGGAGGTATTTGTTCACAACTGCATTTAAAAGGGACTCTTCAGTACCACCCTCCTGTTTGTGCCTGTGAATGATCTTACAGATTGATTGTCTTTGATTTCCCTTAGAATTGCACATTATTTAGCTGCGTACATTATACATCGTCTTGTGCTCTGTCGTCCTTGTTACTCACAGTTCCATTGGCACCTGAGCAACGTGATCTGGTGGAGTCCAACGTGACGTCAGTGACACTGCAGCTTGGAGCCTGGAAGAGTGGCGGCTGCCCCATCTCGTCATTCACCATTCTATATAAGCCTCAATCGAATAAGGACTGGTCGCCAGCAACGAGCGCCCACTTCGTGCCCGACCAGCAGCAGCCAGCCATACTCGTCATACCTGACCTCATGCCCGCCACCTGGTACGATCTTCTGGTAACGGCGCAAAACGACGCGGGAGCTACAGAGGCCGAATACGTGTTCGCCACGCTGACCCTTTCCGGAGGTGAGACGGAGCACAGTTTGTTTCTCCAAACAAGCAAACGTAGCTTACGCGCACAAATTTGGTCTGCGCCTACTTCGCAGTAATTGTGCGTTGTCACTTGGTCTGCCACGAAACGTAGAAGCTGCTGCTACTTTACACATAATAAATCCAAAGCATATATAAAACATTTGGAGAATTCTCGCGTGTTACAGATTTGGATGAGCTGTAGAATATGGAGCTAGCCATTTTTGGTGATGTGCTGAGGTGACTACGGTTGCTAAAATGGCTTCTGGGCTTGTTGTAAAATACGGTTGAAATTGAAAGCGCACAAGACCAGGAAAGAGAAAAGACTTGATACACAGACAGCGCTTGTGTGTCTAAAGTGCACTCTCTGTCTCTATCTTGGGCACTTCCGTTTTCTATCGTCAAAATGATTTCAGTCTCTGGAATCCATTTGTGTAGGCTAGTATTAACGTGCCAAATTCATAGTGTGACCTAAATATCACTAAAAATATCACATTTCAAGATGGAATTTAAATAATCTTTAGTGTAACGAATGAGATGGTGAAGTGACATGGGCGCAGCCCTTTTAAGTAGACCGCTATGGTCCCAGCGGAAAATACTTGTACTTCTGTCATCCTTATTTTTACAGCGAGAGATCCGATCACAACAACGGTTGTTTTTCGCAATATAGTTGTCTGCCGCTGCCACCGGTGCGCATAAACACTACCTTGTTAGAAAAAAGCTAAGTAAATAAAAAATATCATTGACAAATTCTGATTTTAACCAGTATCCCCTGCTTGCCAGCCAAGTAATCTACCACAGAGCAGCGCCGTTTTTCTATTCTTTTTTTCTTTGTAGCTACTGAGCCGTCCTGGTGCTCGAAACTCCGTTGCCAACTGACTTTAGGGGCTGCAACTCCACTCCTTGAGGCGACCGATGTCACATTGCCGGACAGCCAGCCATTCATGCTGACGGCCTCTTACGGCAAAAAAGGGAATTGCGATAGTTTCGGTTTTCGAGCGAACCAGTCCGCACGTCACTCGCGTTGCGCCGCAGCCATGGAGTGGGTACGCGGAGCGCGTTAGGCCGCACCCGGCTGGTAGCGTTTTCTTTTTTTTTCTTTGGTGAGTGCGGCTTCGCACCACAAGGCGCCGTCAACTGAAATGTCTCTGTTTGTGCATGTTATTTTAGGGCCGAAGTTTCTTGGGCCGTGGGTTGTTCCCTCCTCTGTAGTCGTGGTAGTATGTAGCCACCTCTAGTTCATGAGTTGCTCAATACATGGCATTGCGTGTTTATGTCCTTCAGAAAAATAACCAGATAATGGTTTTCACAGCATATCCACGACGTGAACGATGATGTGTGAAGTGAAGCGTCCATTCATCCTCCCGTGTCTCCACCTGTGCATGTGTCCGTTCGTTCACCCGTCCATCAAACCGTCCGTGCTTCTATCTAACCGTGCGTTCATTTATCTGCCCGTCGATCTGTTCGTCCGTCTGTCTGTCCGTCTATGCTTCCTTCCAACCGTGCGTCGATACGTTCATACCTCCGTCCGTCCGTCCGTGAGTCCATCTGGGCGTCCGTTCATCTGTCTGTTCGTCCGTGTTTCCACCCGTGCTTTGGTTCGTTCGTTTGTGAGTCCGTCCGTCCACGCGTCCGTCAGTCTGTCCGTGCTTCAATCCCTCCATCTGTGCGCCCGTTCCTCTGTCCGTCCGTCTGGACGAATGGATGAACGAATAGACGCTTCACCTCACTCATCAACATTTACTTTGCTGTGATTTTTCGGTATTTTATGGTACGTTATCTGGGTGCCTGCAGACGCCCGTTCCAACGAGAGGTTCACCTCCTAAATATTGCTTCCGCATGAGACACGCCACCTTAGATCATATTTTATGGCAATGCACACAGATACAGTAAGTCATTGCAGTCTCCCCAAAACAGCCTGGGATGCGGTGAAGAGCCGCGCTGACCAGCTCAGATCGGGCAGATGATATATGGGCCATCCAGGGAGCACGGGAGGCGGCTGAGAGACAGGGTTTCTCCAGCAGCTCTGGCGCGGCTCAGACCCACGCCTCAATTCGTTGGTTTTAATAAAATTTGCTCACTCACTCACTCACTCACTCACTCACTCACTCACTCACTCGTGCATAAAGCAGGCTTCATGTCGGAAGTGAATCACAATATAGAAGTATAATAGAGTCTAGAATTGAAAAATAACCACCTGGCGTCATTGCATGACGAGTAGGTAGTCGAACGCTCCAACTGATTACAAAAGCCTCTGGCATAATTCTTGATCGTCGTCAGCAGCAGCCAAAAAAAAAAGGAACTGCGCAAAATTTCCTTTTGAAAGTGTGTAGCGGGTACCACGTTTCTGCGAAGAATGACCAGGAATGGCACAGTAAGTGGATCCTATTACTACACAAAAAGTATGACAATTTGCGGTACTGCAGGTATCCTTCAAATGCGTTACAGTTGCAGTTCTGGTAACAGTACCGAAAAAGTGTTTAAAAGCGGAATACATAGCTGTATGTTTCACTGCAAATGTCGTCCAATGAATTGCCGTCCAATGAAAAATGGTGAATGGGATTCCCACTCTTTGAGCGTTCACTGTAACTGAGCTGTTCGTTGTGTGCAGGCCTGTCGTTCTTTTTTTTTCTTTTTTTTGAGAGAGTTTAAAAACTGCATGTCTGAAAAATGTAAGGTGTCTGTTTGAATATCTAATTTACTTGATGATATGTAAAACTTAACGTCCCGAAACCACCATTGGATTATGAGAGACGCCGTAGTGAAGGGCTCCGGAAATTTCCACCACTTGGAGTTCTTCAACGTGCACCAAAATCTGACCATACAAGCCTGATATCTAATCTACTTAGAGGAAATTCTTGCTTTTATTCTGTGTCATGATTTTGCTGCTTGTGTTTTATGAAGTGACTGTTGATACGCAGGCACAGTACCACCTCCTCAGTGGACGCAAGCTGTGGATGCACAGCGCCGCCAAATCCGCTTAATTCTTCCCATAGTGTCCAGTTTGCTGGTTCTGGTGCTCGTGTCGGCCGTTGTGTGCTACGTATTTTGCCGTAGGAGACTCTCGGCAACGCCACGAAGGCATTCAGGTTAGTCCTTGAGTATTACTGAAAGTTAAATTGAAAAACGCATGGTAAGCTTTTTTTTGTGGAGTACGCGAAGACTACAGCAAGCAAGAGACAGACTTAACCATTTTGTGACTGAAAGAAAGAAAGAAAAAGCTGGTAGACGCTTGAGCTTCACATTCAGGTGCAGATTGTATAGCTAAGATAAGCGTCGTGCGCATCACCATCTCACCTGCCACACTTCGCTTCCAAGTACATGCCTAAACCGTGCTATAAGGGAACGAACTAATGCACGCTTAACATTGGCAGTTTTAAAGTATCGTTAAATGCGTGTGGCGAGCACAGTTAAGTGCTCTCTACGCCATGGTTAGCCTTTTTGTGAATGCGGAAAGGGTGCACTATGCGTCTGTTGGGCAGCATGCAAACCTATGATAATATGCACTCTGTTGATGGCTCCGGTGCTGCTGAGGATCATGTCAGTCTTAGCGCTTTCTAATGCTAGACTTTTAAAACGAGCTCGTTGCTCAATTCATTTGATTTGGCGTCTTGTGCGATTCAGTGTGTGATGTCCTGAATCGTCCCACGAAGATAGGCCTGTAAGTGATGGGGAAATGTAAAGACGGTGAAGTGTCATTTATTCTTTGTGCCGACACGTTGATTTTTTTATATCGCAGAAGACTTAGACGAGGCACAGCAGGTGACAAAGTCTATCGATACGGTGCCAATGAGTGTATGGGAGAAGCCCAACCAACAGTCAAACTACAAGGACCAGGAGCAACATGCAGCCATGGAAAGGGAGCAGCTGTACTACCCGTCTCCCTACGATGCCGGAGGTCGTCGCTTGGCGCCGCTGTACGCGCCTGAAGGATTGCACTCTGGCTGGGCGTCGGCGCGAAGCCTGAATGGTGCAGCGGAAGAGCCGGAGGACGAAAGGACAGGGCCGCATCACACGTACGACGTCCCTTTCTTGCGCAGTCTTCCAAACTGTCGGCAAGATTTGGAACAACAATTGCAGGTACGCTGAGATCAGTTACGCAGTATGTATTGCTGTAAACTGCATTGATGTATTGAGTCATTGTAAGATAGCCTCTGCGTATATGATAGGCTGATACCACCTTATCATCTTTGCATTGTTTTTAGATTTATATCTTATTCTATGAGTTCACTTAGGAACGAAAAAAAATGACCGAAGTTTCCCGATTGAGAACACTTTAGCATGCGGAGCATATATGTTGAACTGCGATAAATGTTGTTTGTAATTTGCGACATGCGTGTGTGTTATGAGTGAACACGTGTGAACACGAGTGAACACGCACGCACGCATGCTGTGAAAGAAGATGTTTATTGATGAGACGCTTTGGGTATTTTGAGCAAGATGGCCTTACGGTACGTAAAGTGAAGGGTGAGTGGGTCTGGTTGCAGCGATCGAGTGTCGAAATTCGCAAAGACGTGGTCAATGCACGTCTCGCGAACCGTGGTCGGATGATGTTTGCCGTCGTGCGTTGCTCGTTTCAGCGAGTGCCGCGGCTCCACGTAGTCGACCAACCAATCGTCCTTGATGACGTCGACGTTGAAGTCGCCAACAATCACGAAGGGTCGTCGTTGCGGTCGTTGTTTCAGGTATTATTCCACGGCTTCGTCGACGTACTTCTCCACGGCGGTACGCGACGACGTATCCCTGCTGTTGCGCGACATGTCCTGACGCAGAAGGAATCAGCCCGCTTTTTTGCGCCGACATTTCCACGCCCTTTAGCATGGTGACGCCGAGCATGCCCAGGACAGATTCGTACGGAACGTCCATATTTTCGTCGAGGATTTGAACGATTGCCTTGTGAAGGTTAGACATGCCACGGTCGGCCTTGTTTACGTAATCGACTACGTACGTAGTGCACGCGTAGTGGTCCAGTATGACTTAGCATACATTTTCACCAGCGACATCGGACATGGAGCGACCGCACAAACCAACCTGAGGGCGGCGTGCCCCGACACTCGGTTATTTATAGCGAGCGCCGGCCCCAGCCTGCGCATGCGCGCGTTAGCACACAGCTGGCGCACGTAAAACTAAAGGTCGTGCGGCGCGCAGAGGGGAGAAGCGAGCGCAGCGCGCGCTGTGTTGAGAGAAGGAAGAGATTCACAGATGGCTGGCGGAGGAGGAGGGGACGCTGCGGATGGCGACGGCGCATGACTAGCCCCTAGTATAACATGCTCCGCATGTAAAAAATGACAATAGAGACACCTTCAGTCTGCATGCTTCGAATAACATCGATTCCCAAGCTCCTAAAGCCATGGTGTTTTTCCATGCATTTTTCTGACCGGTTCGTAACCACCTAGTTTTATGACTCACTCAGCAGGCATCACTAGTGTGAGTGACAGACAGACAGCAGTGGAGTGACATGTCCATAGAGCCAATGGGACAAAAATTAGACGCGTTGATAGCGCCGTCTGGATAGCGGCGGCAGTTGTACAAATATGAGAAAATAACAATTTTCCTGACAACTGAACAAGTTTTTTATGATATTCTGCACTCAAATAGCTTCTCTGAACAAATAATAACTGATAATATTATTTGTGTATTTTATAATCGCGTATAAAATGAACTGGGCTTCAAAGCACCAGAGCGTTCTGATAAGACGGCTAGCCGTTCGCATAGCAGACGACGTCATCGTCGTCTGCTTCTGCGTCATGGCTGTCCCTCGCTTGTTGGAGCACCTTCCTGTCTGACTTTCTCTCGTTTACTTATAGTACAATGCAGTAACCCACTTATTAGTAGCTCACAAGTATCTTGCATACTTACTTTAGCAAGTGAGTGATGTCGCATGCAGACCGAGCGAAACGTCAACGCTGATCACACAAACTTGCGGCCATAAATTGCTTTATTGCAAGTCAATCGTCGTTTACATAAAATAAAGGTCACGTAGTAACGTTTTACCATGTACAGCAGTGAACAATATGCGTGCATCATTGTGCAAACAAGGTACGTACTACGCATAGCTCCAACGCAGATGCCCGGAGCACAGAAGCTGTCCAGCACTGGCTGATATATCCATTGCACTCCACGAAACGTTTGCTGCCGTAAGTAAAGGTATACTGATAACGTTCCAGCACTTCTGAAGCTTGAGATGTCGTAACACCTCGTTGACAGTATTCGGCAAACTTTCTGTCATTAATATCAGCGTATCCGCGTGCCTCTCACGAGCAGTGTGGCACGACTGTTTTCTGGTCCGCGCTGCCACCTAAATTGCGTCACTTTTCAATTTTCCAGGGGTTTGCACCACGCATGCTTCTGAATGCCTAAAACTAAATGAGAAACGGTTTCTTATTCTTACCTTTCTCAAGTCTTACAAATTAAATTGCCAAAAAAAGGCTTAGATGGCGTACGTTTGCCATCGCCGGCGGTGCGCTGTCGTCGTTTCGATGATGGCGACGCCTCACTGTGCGGACGCGAACCTCGAAACATGCCACGGGCCTGGCTTCGCCTCCCTTGTCATCATTCACTCCGTGGATATCCTTTGTTTGTTTTTTTTTCGATCAAGAAACTCACTGGCAGAGGCTGGCTGCGTCAGCGTTGCGAGGCGAGAGAGAGGGGAGTGTAGGAGAGTATTGAGGGGAAGGGGACGGGATCGCGCAGTGAATTGTAGACACCACAAGACTGAAAATAAAGGGGTACAGCACCCGGTATATGACACTACGCATCTAAAACTGCGACCATTAAATGCGTCTTTTTTTTGTACATCAGAGCTGTAATGCCCAGGTTCGATTATATGGCCCAACCGTCTCGCTTAAACTAAATGCTTATCTCCGCTGCTTGCGTAAGTTCGACTGCCGAGTAAACGTCCCTTGTGTAGCCGTACGCGTTCGCCTGCGTGCGTATAAGCAATATGTTTAACTTTGTAGTATTCACTAACAAAGACAAGTATTACCACGAAGACCACGGCAAAATAAAGCTGACAAGACTTGTTAGTTATTTTGAAACGAACAAGTTAGTCAACATGGAAAAACTATATTATTAAAGAGACTAGCCTAATGAAAAGCAAAAGAGCAAACAATGCACACAGCTTATTTTGCTCGCTGTTACTGTATAGGGACTTCGACAATCGAATCCAGCTTTATTGAGGTTGGCGTGCGCTTTATTGCGTGGACGTCGTGTGATATACCTTGTAGATATTTATCACAAGATCTTTCGTTATTTACTATTGTGCTCTGCTATCTCCATGTTACGCAACCGATCATTTTCAGCTGCATTATGAGGACACGCTGGTGATACATGGTACTCCGAAATAACTACCACTAGTGTACTTTGTATCAAGTTCCTGGTTGTTAGCAGTTTGTCTCCTTCTTGGCTAAATTTAATTATTCACGGGAAATATTTTTGTCTTACTCTGCTTACGTGCTCTGTGCGCACTGCAGGGCAGCTGCATCATAAGTAAAAGTAGCCCGTGCAATGTTACAACGTCGCAGGGCTAAACTTAGCTGGGACTTACATTAGGAAGGCTGGAATTACCAGGGTAAAAAAGAGGCTGCAGTGTCTTTAGCTTTTTTGTATATAATATTGCTCCTGTTTACGCTTAGTTATGCCGTGACAGCACGCCAATGACACCTGTGCCGCATGCAGGTGATGTTCAACGCATGACTCACATGAGGGTATGTGTATTAGAGATTTCGATTATTAAGTGCAGGACCAGAGAATGCAGTGAGAACATTTTTTAGAAACTTGATGCGCTGATTAGCTGTCACTTAAAAACAAAAAAAAAACAGGTAGTCTTATCACCTGGAGAGATAAGTTTAAAATTATGCGAAATCATGAAGCTGCATGTCAAGCACGGGAAGCCTCTCATGCGCCAGTGATTGCTGCTGCATACAAATGCACGTTTCGTGGCGGCTGGCAGTAAGCTTACTGGATAATTATAAGGGCGTGCCTTGATGCTTACGCTATACGTGCTATAGCGTAACCATTATTCAGTTGTTCCAGCCACTAGTGTGGCTTAATATATAACTAACGTACGTTTACGAGGTCAGTCCTTTATATAAAGTCACAGTTTATTTCGGATGTAATTGGGTTAAAAAGCTCACCGCTTCGAAACTCTGGTGTTTTGTTGTTGTTTGCGAGTGAAAAAGTCAGCGTTGCCTGTGAGCGCTTATTCTAGGTACGCCAAATACATAAATAGCAAGTTCGGATTCAGTCAGAATGGGACTCAGGTCATCTGCGTGATAAGCACGTGAGCCGTGCCATTGGTTAAAACTGCACCAAAAAAAACGAACAGAAATGTCATGTTTTGAGAGAGGTCTGGTAAACGCATCAGAATCCCGACAGGCATCGAAACACGTTCATTCGTCAACGAGTGGGTGTGTTCATGGCCCGCTCATTAGAAAATGGGCAGACATTCGCAATAATCATCACCAGCAAAAGCATCAACAGATTGAGCAGCAGCGTCTGTTCACGTGTATCATTACGCGTGCGTAGGGGGCCCGTAGTTGATTCGCAAAAGGAAGAATTAGGATGTAGTAGGCAATGCGTAACGGTGCTTGCAGGAGGCATACTAGGATAGTTTGAAACGGCCAGTGTTAAGCCCACAGACGATCGTTTCCTCATGGCACAGTTGCGGTATACTCGTAGAACTGAAACTAGGCTAGCAATTGAGAAGACGATGTGCACCGACATGCACCGGGCCCTCTTGCCTAATCGCGTTCTCTTCTTCAAGGCGAAGCTCAAGCATGCTTGAAGTTTATAAACATACCCTGGCTGATTAACAACTAAATCACAATTTTTACGGTTTGTTTTTAACCCTTTAATGAAATAATAATGAGTTATGGGAACAAAACAGAATTTATTTTTGCGTTTTTCAGCGTTACAAAGCAATCTTAAATTGATACCCCGTTACAAAATGATCTAAAAATCAATTTTGGTGCATACCTTTGGGTATGGCATGAATTCGCGATATGCCTCAGAAGCGACTATCTTGCAACAAGAACGTACTTCCGAACGGCATAACATATCGTGTGCTAAGTCTTGGGTGTGTACACACCGAATAAACAAAATTATTGACGATTGAACATACGTGACGCAGCCAAAAACGAACGATGTGTAAGCTTTATATAGCACCTGCTTTGTGCTCTGTGCCATCAGCTATAAAATATTTGGTCACACCATACTTTAGACGAGAACGCGCTAAGGTTTTCTTGCTGAAAGTTACGTTTTGCCGACGACTTGGCTGCCGGCAATAAAGCGTCACGCATTTCGTGACTTGCTTGCTGGGTGTTTTTTTGGTATGTATGTAATTCACGACACTCGGCAGTAAAGGTTCGAATAAGGCCATCATGTGGCTATAAGAAATGTCTAAACATACAGTTTACACATTCCAATATGTTGATTTCTTATTTTTTTTACAGATGAACGCAGAAGATGAGTTGATGTCTTCAACAGAGCGCTTTGAGAAACACATCTATTCTAAACCTGGTGAGAAATAGGACTTGCCGATAATTAGATTCATTCGACTCATTCATGGTATTTTATTGCCATCTATTTCATTTAATTACCTGATTTTCCTCTAATAGCCACACTAATTTATTTTCTGGAAGCGACACCTAATACTCGATGAAATTTAGGCATGAGAGCGTTCTCTGTTATGCATGTTGTTAAAACGTTCTGTATTAGCCATTAGGCTCTTCTAACTTCATTTTGCTGAACTGCTCGCCGTTCGTAACATATGGGTTCTGTGTATGTTCTTCGAACCAGAACGCCATTTATGCAAGAATACACAAGCCAACTTTGTTGCCATATGATTATACATGTGTAGTAATCGTGCTTCGTGGTATCTTCTTGCGCTGTTTCTCTTTTTCTTATACTTTTTGCAGTTCTTTCGGAAACGCACGTAAGATGCTAGACATAATTTTGGCGCAAAGCTTGAGAGCTCATACCAGGAACGACAAGTTAGGACAGCTTAGACAGCAACTAACCCTATGACAGGTTATTCTATAATACGCAATGTGACTCGTGCAAACGCTTCTTCGATCTTTTAAGTTTGCAGTTTCATGGAAAAAACTCTGTACATTCACTCTCTAGAGGCCATTGTTCATACACATTAGATTCCAAAATAATCTGAGGCACATTCCGCAGTTCACTCAACTTAAATATACTCCATAGATTTATTTGAAAAACTGTGCAGCACACGTTTTGTATACTTGCAAAACTCTCCAGCACACTTTTTTGTTTGCTACGCAGCCATAGTATACATGTCACCAGAAAAGTGCAGCAGCCTCAGAAAATCCCTTCAAGCCGGGAACATCATCGAAAGCTATCCCAACGGAAACGCCTCTTACGTTTATTCGAGACCCAAGAAAAAGCACTGGAGAAATCACGATGAAGAACTGCTCTACGCTGAGCACAAACTTCGCAAGCTGTCGAGGTTGGTGTGGACGAAAGGCACATCATATTTTAGTTTTGAAGTGCTCTAAATTTAGTCCAATGTGGATGGTTAAGCACTGTTTTACCGGGTATGATGCAATATGTACGCGTATATCCCCGAGAAGAATGCATTCACGTTATCATAAGCAGCAATTTTTCATGCACCCGACTTTTCCTCACTACAACAACCTATTTGCCGCTAACGAGTGGGCTTCAAGCTTCAATATAGATTTTCAAAGGTTGCATGCTGAGGGGACCGAATTTCTTAAGGCTGTAGAGTAAACCTTACACCTCCCGTGCATTTTAAGACTTCTTCAAGGCCAATTTTCGCTGAAAATGATGTGTACAAACAGATATGCTTTATTTTATTTTATTCATTGGTATTTGTTTTTTCAATGAACCTACAATTGCAAATGTATTACACCTGTGTTTTCAATTTTGCATTTTTGAACAAAGCAAACCACTTTTTTTGTATTATTTTGCAACCAAATCTTTCTAAAAATGGAAACTACCTGGCATACATGTTCTATTTTACATCAGTAGCTTCGTAATAATGTTTGGTTTATTGTGGCAAAAGTCAGCCTTTTGTTTTAAGAAGTTCTTTGATAATGTGGCAAACTTAACAAAACATTATTTTTTGATAATGAGGTTTGGAGATGAAAAACAAGTTTATTTCACGCATTATCAAAAATAAAGTTATGCTGAATAATTTAATTACTAGTAGCTTATCATATGGTTATCACACAAATTTCCTTTTTCCTTTTGTTGTTTTCATAATTCCCTAGCTTATTCTGGTGAACCGCTATTGATGGCGATCGACCTCAAAAATGATAACACAGTGTAGCGCTTCGGTGATACACTAAACGACCTTGAGAACGTCTGCTGGTTCTATGCAGGCATTTTTAAAAGTTACAATATTTTGAAAGAGAGCAGTTCTGAAAATTTTCATCTCGATGGACACGATAAATTGTGTTCTCGGCGAGCGCCATATTTCTCCCGTATTTCTTGCAGACACAGCTACTCGTAATCACGTTTTATATAAGCTCCACGTCAATCAAGCTATAGGCATAGTGACCACAGGTAACATTTTCTTCTTACGGTGACGTAATATGAGCACAAAGCAATACTTACGGAAGTGCACCCGCATGAGTGATTCCGGCCTCGTTTGTGTTAACAGCCAAGTGTGTCAATTGCCAAGTATACTGCACTTTCTAAACGGTTTCTTTGAGTTGTCAAAGTGAGAATATATTTTTCTGCTGCAACAAAAACAACAGAAGCGACACTACACTAAATAGAAATGCACCATGCAGAACCGCATCCCCTGTCTGTCTTACATACACAATGCAAGCGAACTCGGCAAATGCCAGGCCTGTTAAAAAACTGCGCTGTGTGCATTTAGGTAATCGTATCACTTTTTAAAGCTGATAAGCATGAAGAAACTACAAGCTTTGATTAAAAAAACACTTCACGCAAAAAGCTCAGGTTCTGCATAGTTTGAGAAGAGAAAGCCTTGCCGCTGGTCAGTTAGCATTGAAAACGTGTTATGCCTTGCTCAATTACGCACGTAAAAAAGACTTAGGCTCCTAATATTGTTGGGAAAAGCCATATTAGTAAAAATAGGCAAAAAAACCTAAATTTACTTTATTTTCATACTTTACTCTACTCTGGGCTTCTAAAAAGCAATCTAAAAGCTCAATGATAGCACGTATTGGCATACTGACACCTTAATAATAGTTCTATACTAGCGCATTCTATCTTTGCCTGGGTTGGTGTGCGGGTTCCCCATACTGTCGCTAGATTGGTATTTATTATACTACATGCATGGCATAGTGAAGGGGTTGATAGGTTTTACAAATGGTTGGTTACTATAGGTTTCAGTGTTAAAACACGCGAAACAGTTGGATATTTAAAAAAGAATCAGAGATTCCATGTTCAACCTTTCGTTATTTCGTATTGTTACGCGTGCTACTGTTTCCTAACAAGAACATCAACATAATTTGTTCTGATATTTCTTAAGACAAAAAGAAATAGCCATCCGCATAGTGTTCAAGAAATTTTCGTTTCAATAAATATCATATGCATAAAACGCTTCGCAGGTACGCCGATGAGCTGAAGCAGGCCCAAATGAGTGCGAAAGACAGTGTCTTGGAGACCGGTGTCGAAGCATACGAACTGTCCGAGGCCGAGTGTGACATGCCCACAAGACGCTTCGCCATGCAGAGATAGGAATAACACCCTTCCACAGATGCATCTATAGTGTGGCTGTCATTTACTTGTGCCTCGTTGAGCGCTGCTCGAAAACGAAAGTGATCACGTGTGCCATGAAGCGGGACTCTTTCGTGGCGAACATGCTGCCAATCATGCCAATGGACAATGAACTGTACGCTTGTGGCAGTCACCATGTGTTAGCCATGATTTTACGGTAAGATGTTCGGAGTGACTCTGAATAGGTGATAGCGATAGTGAGAACGACGCGCCGGACTGCTGACACTGAATGTGGCGCGCAAAGTTCGGACTTTGGAAACTTGACCCATTTTTCGATTTAGAGAATTCATTACATGCCCGAAGAAGAGGAACAGTTTCTGTTCTTCTGTAAACGAGCGTGGATGTGCTGCTGGAGTTGTTGTTCTAGAAATTGAAATTGACTTGTGCAAAGATATAGTCCACAAGACATCATTCAATAAGCTTCATCAATCAACACTGTGTTTGTTTTTATAGGTAAATGCCTATTAACGAGTGGCTTTTTTTTATAATTGGTGTGAACTTACTATCGAGAGGGCATGCATGAATACGCTACGACGGAAAAGAAAACTTTTTTTGTCGGAGTTTTATGTGGTGTAGCTTGGTCACGTGGCAATAACTAAAAGACTTGTTTTAACACTAGTAACTTGTGTAGTACCTGTAATCTGCAATCACTTTTTACACCATTCCAGGCATCATATTCTTCCTTCAGCCATTGTGCTCTATTGGCTAAGGACACAACTTATATGTCTCACGATTCTATTTTACAAATAGTCTTTCACTGTAGGCATACTGGGGAAAGAAAGCATTTAACGTGCAGCAATTTCGATCACATTCTTATGTTACTAGTGTCTCAAATGAAATTTTGGTGTTCGTACGAAGAAAGGAACTCTCACAGTATGATGGCGCCTTTTACGAAATGAACTACGTATACGATTTCGCAAAAGCACTTGTTTCTCTTTTTGAAAATGCACCAGCGATCACATAATGGGAATATATACACATTGATTGTCTGGAAGCTATGGGGCTTTTCGTAATTATTCAAAGGAGTAAATGAACAAGCTCTGGCTGTGTGATACGTGTATGTGTCACGCATTGATTAGCGTGTTTTGCAGTGAATATTCTCATACGCTACGCGATGCTTTCTACGTGTTTGTTTTTATTACGTCATCGTTGGTGTAATTTAATGTGTACTAGATGCATAAGTAATAACGTCGTAAGTGAGCCTTTAGGGGGGAAAAGCAGGTCTCTGTTTTATATTATACTATAGGCTGTATATATGATGTCCAAATACTTCAACGTTAGAATGAGGAGGTTTATGTTCTGTTTTATATAAAATCCACAGAGAAGCCATATTTTCCATTCAATGTTGACAAAAATAAATCACGTTGGAATACCTTTCTGTAGTCTATTTTGTAGAGAGTATTAATTTCAGAACATGTAGATACAATATGTACCGTTAGATCTACGGTTCACGGCCCTCTGCTGCTCAACAAAGATTCGTAGAAGCTGCTATGGTATAGTGCAGAAACTGCCGACATTGAAAGAGCTGCCGTAATAAATGTTGGATAGGCATTTTGCACGTAGCTCTTTCAAAGCATCAATCAGGATACTGCAAAATATTAAAATAGATACAACCACCCAAATTTCTAACTGTCGTGCGCAGCAGGAAATTTTATACTAACCGCCAGTGCCATATATTAAAAAGAAAGTGCGTAAAATTTATTTCTGAAGTGTGCTTTGTGGACGCGGAATCCTCTACAGCCCTCTTAGAACGTAATTCAGCCTTATATTGAAGATGCCTTGAAAAAAAAAACTGCCACCCACGCATGACAGTTAAATATTTGGACATCTGTACTAAAACGTCTATGAAGCAAAAATGCGACCCTACCCTGATACATTAATGCGCAAAGATAAGAACGTGTTAGGTGACCGCATTAGCATTATATTCTCTAAACAAAGCAAGGTAACAACAACAGTGATGGCAACCTGACAATGGGCCTCCCCAGGAGCTTCACAGTAAGTTTCCTACCCGTTTGTGTATCGATGGCTGGGCCATAAAAAATGCACGGGCCTGTACGCAACCGATTCTAGCAGAACGTTTATGGTTGGGCACCAACTACACGTCGGCAGGCGCGTTTTCGGGTGCGTTCAGCGGCATATCAAGGTAGAGATGCTGGGTAAGGGCGACAAGATATTGATTGATATTTGTAGTTGAATGTCCCAAAACCACCACAATATTATAAAAGGCGCCATAGTGGGGGGCTTTGGAAATTTTGACCAGTTGGGGTTCTTTAACGTGCACCCAAATCTAAGAACACGGGCCTACAGCATTTTCCTCTCCGTCGAAAATGCAGCCGCTGACGCCGGGATTCGATTCCCCGACCTGCGGGTGAGCAGCCGAGTACCTTACTCACTATAGACCCCGCGGCGGGGCAAAAAAAAAAAGAGAGAACAGTATAAACGCGTGACATCAGTCATTATTAACTCTCCTAAGCCGCCTGTACAGCAAATACTGTTGAGAAGTAGCCAATATCAAATGCAAGGTGATCGAGTACTTGTATCCTAGAAGAACGCTACATTGTCGAAATTTTCGGAAACCTCAACGACGGCGTGCGAATAATCATATTGTCAGGTTATTGTGACGTTAAAGAAGGGTGCAGGAGTAATTGCCAACACGCAACGCTTTATTTAAGTGAACTTTGCGAGCAAAAGGAAAACCCGAAGCATACAAGCTATTCATTTTGTGCACTCATAATTGCAAACAGGGCGTCGGCCGTCGTCGAACGCATCAGCCATCGAACCTTCCGGACTTAGCACTGATGTGCGCGTAAGCTGTGCATTAAACAAAACTATATTCACGTCCTGTGCGTAATAAGGCCAGAATTTCCTTAAACATTTGCGAAGCTTACCGAACATGACAGCGCTGCCTGCACCACGAATTACCAACAGTTCTAAAATAATTACGATAAAAGACGCGCAGCAAACGAGGGTTTTGGAACGCGAAATTCTAAGAATTATTGTTAACCCTGAACAGCTACTAAATGTTTTTAAGATGATGCGCGCACCTTGGTAGCTGCATATTTTAGTAATTGTGGGCTCAATGACGATGAATATGAAGAAATATAGCACATTGTATTAGACTCAGCTTTCAACTACCAACTTGTTATGGAAATCAGATATTGTCACTTAGCGCTATCATACGCTCTCATCACGCAAGTGTTTCATATCTTACGTTGTTATCTGTCTGACTTGAATTTACAGGTTTTTCCTCCGAAGCAGTTTGAAACGCACTTCTGTGGCTTTGTGCTGTAGTATGGAAATGCCACGCAGAATATTTGGCTGCTATTCTGGCTTGAACAATGATTGTTCTTCTTTTCATGAATTGGGATTTTTGGTCCACTATTAAGGCCGACGGCGCCGAATTTTAGAGGCAATTGACGGGCTTTATTAACTTCCTGAAACCATGATATAACTATGAGAGACGCCATATAGTCACGACCAGCTGAACTTTGACCCCCTACGACCTACTGGATTTCTGTTAAGTTCACCTAAATCTAAGAAGACAGGCCTCAAGCCTTCTCGTCTCCATCGATAATGTGGCCGATGCAGCCCAAATTCTATTCGGGGACCTTCGGGTCAGCAGCCAAGCATGATAACCACTAAATCAGTGTGGCGTGACTTTAAATTTTCTTTGACACAGTCTAATCAACTTTGTGTGTTAAAACTTGCAGTGTTGCCCCGCCGCGGTGGTCTAGTGGCTAAGGTACTCGGCTGCTGACCCGCAGGTCGCGGGTTCAAATCCCGGCTGCGGCGGCTGCATTTCCGATGGAGGCGGAAATGTCGTAGGCCCGTGTGCTCAGATTTGGGTGCAGGTTAAAGAACCCCAGGTGGTCAAAATTCCCGGAGCCCTCCACTACGGCGTCTCTCATAATCATATGGTGGTTTTGGGACGTTAAACCCCTCACATCAATCAAACTTGCAGTGTTCGCTGGAGGTAGCGTCAAAATATCCCTGGGACCTTGAACATGAAATAATAATAATAAATAAGCTCAACCGCTTTGGCCTGCCGACATCGGATGCTCTCGGTACAGTATCGCTTGCCGTGGCGTTACCGTCAGCTACCTTATCGCCATGCGGAAGCCGAGCGTGGTCTGCGGCAAGTGTTGGCGACAGGGGTCGAGATTAAGCGTGCTTGCTTTAAATCACTGTGCAAGAGTAGAATGTTTATCACTCTGTTCACAAGTGCGTTTTATGCTAAAGCTTTTCCCGCCAGTTTAATGGCATGGTATACATGCGTCAAGGAACGCCACATGAAGAAAGCCAGGTGTCAGTAAAAACCAGTAACTAAGGAATTGAAGTTTCGGGAGTTTCCCATGTGTTTCACGCCCTCGTCTGGGACAGGACTCGTGAGTACGTGATACCGCCACTGCAACCTTTAAGGCAACGGCATCACACTAGTAAGTGACGTTTGATTTCCTTATTGGCTTGGGGTTTTTACTTTTAAAACAATAGGTTCGTCATTTCATTGTATATGAATGAGTAGCAGAACGCTTATGTGCGAATACAATGAACGTGGACCAGTTGAAGCAACGTGAAAGAATGAACAGCCAGTTTAATCTTCCAGACAAAAGAACGAATGCACCTAGCAGCGATAAAATCTCTCGTAGTTTAATAAGCCCCATGTATTGTAGTATTCACGGGCTAATTATATTAGCGAACAAGGTGTTTGCTCAAAAAAGGGAACACAAGCACACGTCAGTCGACGACAAAGAGAACTAGATGAATAGTGCAAACTGGAGCGAGCGAACTGGTTAGATTGCTTTGCGTTTCATAAAGTTAACTGAAGCTGCAATATTAGGCGCGCACGGGAATGCGGGACTGCCGGCGGATCTAAAACGAGAAGCGAACAGCCATGCCGACTCGCCGAAGCTTTCCAGCTGTCGCAGATGGCTTGCAAGTGCATGCAGTGCTTTTTACGGCCTTAGCAGGGCGAGAGAGGGGGCGTGCTGGAATATTATCACGCTTGAGCATGTTGACGACCATTAAGTCAACAATGACATCGATGGCGAATTTTCACTTAAAGGTTCACTTTATTTGTTACCGCAATCAAAATGGTCCGAATACAGGCAAAAATTCGAACACAAAGTCCTAATAACAATAGACTGGGATTATCGTGCACTGCCATTCGTGTGGTTTCATTTTCTTGAACTGTGAAGCTGTGAAGCAAGTAATTCCATATTCGAAGAACCAAGAAGCTATAATCAAAATATAAATACTATATATGTACCACGAAAAATTGGGAAACGCCGCTACTAACCACTGGTTCACTAAAAATAAACGCAACAGTTATCCCTACAACAAATGATGCAAAGCGCTGGCGGTGAGCCGAAGACCTCGAGTACGTGCACACATCAGCAAAATGAGACGGGACGCACGACCGGCGACCTGCAATATAATAGGGAGGTTTAGAATTGCGCACCGCGAGCCCTTGCGGTGCGGTCGCATGCGCCGTAACGCGAGCCGCCGCTCGCGTTCGTGGCCCGCCCAGAGAAAATTCGAAATAGCGTGCGCTGATCGCGGCCCGCCACGAGGCCCGAGAAGTGTTGTGAGTAGCTTCTGTGCATTTGGGTTTGCGGTCGGGGCGAAAGTTCCTAGGGGGAGCAAACGCTATTTTATATAAAACCTAAATGGCGCCCACAACTGAAGCAACGTCCGCAACACGTGTGAACGTTATTCTAAACCTCCCTATTAAATCTGCATTGCTGCGCCGTCTGACGTCGTACGTCACCGAATGGCCTATTGGTTCGCTTCCACCAAAAGCGTTTTCACTAAAGACATCATGCACGGAATGCACCTAACGCTGAATGAAGCACCACTGTACTGCAGGACAAAATAAGTTATACATAAATAGGTAAAACAGCCAGCGTACTCTTCACGTCAGCCTTCACGTCTGGTCTGTCTCTGTAGCAAAAGAGACAAGACGTGAGACATCGTGAAGGCAGCTGACGGGGCCATGCCGATCTCACCACTTTATTCTAATCTGCCAAACCACCAGGTGCGTGAGCTTTATTAGTGTGCTTGCGCCTTAATCTATAGGCATGAGCTCCGTGAGATGCGCAGCGCGATGGTTAAAAAACAACGGAGACGATGATAACGACGCTACACCCCGAATGAAACGCATGACGTAATGAACAAAGAAAACACCACTACCACAAAACGCTACGTGTAATCAGCTGGTACTCTATCCACCTCTTCAATCAAAGCTCTATGGGCGCAGCCATAGTCATCTCTGGGCTCTTTTTAGTGCAGGTGACAAAAAAAAATTCACTGCCGAGGCTGTGACGTCGGTTTTCGTACACTCCTGCAACAGCCCAGAAAAGATGAAATTCTCCTCTCCGCAAAGAAGGTATCGAGTGAACAGACGTGGCTGCGAGTATGAAAGGATGCGCATGCGCACAGCCTTGTCCCGATACCAGACGCTGAACGTAAGCCGTTGCGGCGATGTAGTTTTAATTGATTGCGATCACCGCTCGGGCGTCCCGACTTGCTTTTCCTAAGGGCGTTCAATGAATAATACTAGAAAAAGAAAATGCGATGGCGGCTACGAAAACATGCCAAAGTAATAGAATACCGTACGCCAACAATGACATGCAGCTAGATCTACCAAAGGTGTGAGTACTTGATTTAAGGACGAGTTTTTGTCGCTGAAGTTTGAACATTAGTTTCGTGTCTGTGAACACCACGTCATTCAAACCGAACCCCTCTGCACTGAGAGCCAACGTAGGGACAACCTAGCACCACCTATATAAAGCCTAGCAACGACTTTGACACAACCAAGAAAACCCGCAGATCACTTAGCTAAGACTTGAAAACAACCGTTTTCTTGGCTTTGGAATAGTTCTGTTTTGTAATTTAAAGTGTTGCCTGACTTAGTGCAGGGCTCGTCTGTTTTTTTGCTTCAAAACTGCATTTTTAGCCCAATCAAAATTGTTTATCTAAACTAAAAGCTGTCCAAGAGTTCTTGAACTTGAGTTTTATAGCGTTGCAGGGACATATTCCTTTCAAACATAACAACATGAGTATGTTCGTGAACTACGGGGACTATCGTACAAAAAAAGTGGCAGATTTCAAGCACAGTGAGAATCGATGATATGCGAAGCACGAATGAGAAAAGTTGATAGGTCACTTGAAATCTGCACAACGCTACGATTCAGACGTAAATTATGCCATACATGACTTACTTGTTGTGATTATCATGGTTGGACGTGTCATTTACCTACGTCGGCCGCTCACGTCACGTGATACAAAATTTAGAATATGTGGAGATAGCGAAACAGCCGCGAGCACGCCAGAAGCGTAACATGTAGTCATGTTTCACATGACACGCATGTCCTTATTATCCTGTTTTGAGGTGTCATTTACCTTCGTCATCCATTTGTGTCACGCGATACCCAATTTGGTATATGTGAAGCTAGCGAAATAGTTGCGAGCGCATCGTGAGTGTAGCATGTACTCTTGTTGTTACATGACACGCACATGATGGTTATCATGTTTTCACCAGTCACATATCTTCGTCATCCATTCATGTCCTGTAATACCAAATTTGGTATATGTGAAGCTAGCGAAACGGCTGCGAGCGCATCATGAGCCTAGCATGTAGTCATGTTTTACATGACATACACGTCATTATTTTCATGTTAGGGTCTATCGCTTGTGTTCGCCATGCAGTCACGTCATATCATACCAGTTTTGCAACATGTCATGTGAACGAGACCACTGCAAGAGCACCAAGACCATGGAATGTAAATCATGACATTCATAACATACAAATCATAATAGTCATGGGATGACTAGTCACTTATGTTTGTCATACAGCCCTGTTATGCCATACCAATTGCGTTATTGATGCAATTATTCAAACGACCAGTAGAGCTAAAATTCATAAGTGGCTAAGTAGATAGATAGATAGATAGATAGATAGATAGATAGATAGATAGATAGATAGATAGATAGATAGATAGATAGATAGATAGATAGATAGATAGATAGATAGATAGATAGATAGATAGATAGATAGATAGATAGATAGATAGATAGATAGATAGATAGATAGATAGATAGATAGACAGACTCAGAGTCGCCGAAGTTCGCTAAAAAATGCTACTGAAACTATATTCGAGCACAGATAAACATCTTCACCACGCCCCATTCTACACGAAGCAGCAATGATGAAAGTTTTGCAAAAGAACAGCGTAAAAAACGAGGACAAAAAGGGATATCATTAAACCGCACCGACGCTTGCATAAATATCACTAATATTTAGTGAAATTTTCCCCTACCGATTAATGCGGAATAAGGGTGTCTGTATTTATCCCTGAAAAAAGATACATTTTCTTTAAACTTATGCTTGAGATAAAATATTTCGTATGGATTTATTTTACTGTGTCGGAAATGATGACAGGGGCTTCACTTCACAAACCCAATTCACTGCAACACCCAGCAAACACGGCGTGGGAAAAAAAAACGTGAGCTTCACAGATAATCAACACACCCTACGTAGCTGCTTCCCGTCGAATATTATACACATGCCTGCATATTGAAAAATAAATGTATCTTCGCATCACATTCTTTTTTCACAATCAATTGCCCAAACCTTCTTTTTTAATTTCAAATATAAATTCAAATATACACTTTCTTTTATCGGCAAATGGCCCAATTTACTGGCGCTCAACACCGAAGTCTTTTCGCGTCCTAAAAGGAGAAATGATGAAAACAGAATAACTTAAACGGACGACAGGAAGCGGAGCTCAAAAATTCCAAAAAAAAATTGTGCCATGCGTGTTCGCGGTAGGTGATTTCTGTCTGAAAATGGTCATGAACACCATCTGAATTTCGATGCCGGTAGCTCTCATATAACGGAACATCCATCAACATCCATCACCATCAACGGAACATCCATATGAAACCGAGTCAGGGACGCTGTAAAAAGGCACGAAAGAAACTTTCATCACTTGTACTGAAAGCAGTAATTTTGCGCTAGTGAGGAAGCCTTTTCGATGTCATGCCTCATTTTTTTAAGTAGCCTTCTGATGTTTTTTCTCGTGTTTTATGTCCCGTATACCATTCGACTTGCGTTTCTCGAAATAGGCAAACGAATAAAACACATTAAAATCGCTACGCTTTTCATTCTACTCTAGCTGTTGTCATGAAGTATTGCATACGGTTGAGCTGTCTGAAGTCCCGACGGAAAGGTCTTCGAAAAAAATACGAGCTTAAAAACAGACACCGTATGTGAATGCAGTCTGTCGCTTGAGCGGTTTTACACTATACCGTCGCCATCATGGGAAGGCTGCAACTTTCGTGGCTTTCAGCTTCCGCGAGTTTCGAAAATTTGAAACCTGTAATTGCCTCTTAGTACTCCTTGCTGTGAAGAATTTTGAGCGGACTGATATATTCCGAGTCTGAGCTTGTCGACGCGCACAGCTCTTCGCTTCACTTTGTGGAATTCGGGGAACATTCTGAACTTAACTTTGATAGCGTTAGGCTGTTCTGGTATGTAGTGCTTTTGAGCGAAAGCTCTAGACCAGCTACACAGCAGCCCTGGAGTATTGACCAAACAAAAAAAGTTTTTGCGCAAGAAAGGAAATGTCATGAAACCTTCGGCCATTTGCAGTTGGTATATTATGCGGGCGATTTTTCCTATATTCAAAGGCACACATAAAGCGAGAGTATGATTGGAAGCTCTGTAACAAACTTTAAGAACCCCGGATGATTGAATGCCTTGCTTTTAGTAGCAAATCGAAAAACAGACCCCTTTTTGGAAGGGAGGTTCTACATGCTGCCTAATTATATGTGTGTGATTATCAAAAAGAAAAAAGAAACGTATGAAGCGATCATTTTCGCTTCAATAACCTGACATGAAAAGTACTGCTTTCATCTCTTTATAAGGAAAAGATTGTGATACATTTTTACTGTTTATTCACAGCCATAATTTTCAATCGCAATCATTGGAAAACCTATGCGGACTATTAGTCCGATCTCTTGAAAGTGCCACTTCTATATTTTTTTTCATTGCTTGCAGCTAGAAATGGCTCCGCAGGTTTGAAGGTAATAAATGTCCTGGTATGAGCTGACATGTGCGCGTTGAGTGCCTAGGGTCCTGACATGAATTTTAAGTTTCGTAGGCCATGTGGATGTGCTCGATGTTTGAATTATTTCGGCTGCCTCAGTGGAAAAAAAAAGAAGAACCACGTTTCGTGAGTGCCTCACTTTCAACTGCCCGGCTATACATTATACCTGCATGGTAGGAAATTAGACGTGGCCCACTGTCGAGGAATGGGAAATGCTTTTATTTATTTTGCCCGAAACGTGACATTTTCATCGCTCTGACGGCAGAGACGTTACTTTTTAACCTTTAATTCACCTAGGTTCATCGTTGCTGAACTCACTCGTCATTTGACAGGAAGTCCGATGGCTTTGACGGTTCTTAGTAATTCCCGTTGTTCACCACTATGCTTCATGATTATAATGTGCCTATCACTTTATGTACGCATTCATGTTAGACGTGAGTTACCGCATGCTGCCTTTTACCGTCATAATTATTATGCTCACTTGTACCATCCGGGCTCCCACGATGCGCTGAAACTTTACTGTGTCGCATGAGGTTGGGCGTGGCATTTACGAATTCGTACTCTCGTCTCCTTGGAATGGCGAGCACTTCTGCATGCAACATCTGCACCTGCGAGGAAACGCTTGAGCACATTCTATGTCATTGCTTAGCATACCAGACCGAACGACGTATTATGGAAGCCAAGCTCTGTCAGCTGGATTCACGGCCGATTACAGAAGAGAAGATCCTGGGACCTTGGCCAACGGCTTCCCATACGCGCAAAGCCACGAAAGCCCTCTTGTACTTTTTAAGGACTACCAAACTTCACGACCGCTTGTGAAAGAACTGTGCGAGGCCGTGCTGTGTAGTCTCGAGCTGACTATTTATGCTTCTCTTTCTTATTCCTCTTCTCTTCTGCCTCTTTCCGTTCTATAATTCTCCTTTTCCCCCACCTCAAGTGTAGGGTAGCCAACCGAGCCAAGCTTGGTTAACCTCCCTGCCTTTCCTCTCTATTTATGTCTCTCTCTCTCTGTGACATGCTTCAACGTCATCGACTTCGCTGAATGTCAAAAAGTGTTTAGAGAAATCGTAAGATCTTCATAATTCATAATGTGTGACACAAGTAAACACACACACACACACGTGCGTGCGTGAGTGACTGCCCGCTTTCATATGTGTGTGCTTTCGTGCATTTGTGTGTGTGTGTTTGTTTATGTTGGCGCATGCCTGTGCGCACGTAAAGTTCTTTTCTAAGCTAGTCAATGTACTGAAGTTTTATGCGTTTTAGGCGCATGAGAGAAAAAGAAAAACAAATGCAGGCGCATATAGACAAACCCAGAAAGAAAGAACCAGACGCTTGCGATCATTTTATTAATCCGCACATCTTTGTCTGCGTCCTTTGTTCGTTTTTCTCGCGCTGAAAATGCATGAAATGTGCATGCGTGTGTCTCACGAGCGTAACGCAGAGAAGAGGAAGGGTTTGATATTAAAAAGTTCACCCTCCCTCCCCTCCTCTCCAAAAATTCTATTAAAATTTTGCATGTATATCCATACACGCTCTCATGAAAATGCACTTATTGTTGAAACCCTCCTCGTTTTCCTCGGAAGAAAATGTTTATTAGGCTACTGGTTTGTGTGTGTGCGAGTGCACATGCGTCTTCTAGAGTAGACTTGATGCATGTTCTTGCTTTGGGTCCTTCGATTCTTCACTCGCTATGCCAAAACACTACATATAGCATATCATAATTTATATCCCTAAGCTCATCAATAAGGTTCACAACTGCATTTTACTTCGTGTAACCTTGAGAATCTTCAAATCGTATTGATATATTGAAGGCTACGCTGCAAGCCTGTCGCCGAGGTTGAAGATACTCGCAACGTTATAGAGGAGTAAGCGAAGTTAACGAGCGATAGATTCAACGTTCATGAGAATATAAAAAAAGAAAGACAAATGTTAAGGAGCAATGGAACGTTTAAACAAATGGCCACAAAAAGCGAAAGAAAAACAACAAAGAAACAGCACTAATGGCTTGTGACAGGTGGCGCATATTTGATCCTTCCCGTATGCGCGTACGCATGCGGGAATGAAAAACACAGTCCCACGTTTGTGTTGGGAAATAAGGCTCTGCTGCATACTGTACATGAACTAATAAATTCGGCAAGAATACTATAGCCACTTCGAGCTGAATCATGCGATTCATTGCCAAGCACAGTGCGACGTAGTCACTATTGTCACTGAGTTTTCGATTTCGCTTTGTGTGCGAGTCTTGTGCGGTTGCCTACGAGTGTTGCAACATTCTTGCGGGACACTTAAGAAGCTTTTGCTCCACCCAAACTGAAAAGGGATAATTGTGAATGTGCTAAGCTACTGATGGAATTCGCCAAGTAGATGCCTGCTAGAGTGGCCACTTACAGACGAGTCATCTAAAACGACATGCCTCATTAAATTACTGTCACTAGAGGTGCTGCAATTTTCATAAAAGTAGGTCGTTGCACTTAACTTGAGAACCACGGTAAAGTAGGTAAAGAGAAGTCATTTAGCGGTAGTTGAATGGAGTGTACAAAATACAGTTGTATATGAAGTTAGCATTTTCTTTTCACGTCAAGGGGCCTGAAATACATGCAAATGCTTTTTGTGCCATTTGTGTTAGTCTCTATTACATGACAGCATTGGGTAGTACGTCCGCCATTTGATGAACACATGAAGCTTTTGCTACGCTGAGTGATTAGAAAAGCGTTCTTTTTTGTTACTACAGTATAGTTGAAGTAAGACATTTAGGTACTTGAAAGAAATAAACAAAAACCTTCAAGCATTACGAAAAAAACTATGCGCATATTTGACCACGTAGGACCTAATGCAATACACATGTTCACAAAGTATGCACGTACTAATCTCTTTCTTGCTTGTTCAGCAGCAGGTAGTAAAAAAAACCGAAACGCTATTGCGCCTTCCATTCTCTCCTAATGCCCCGCCGTGTGGTGTAATGGCTAAGATACTCGGATGCTGACCCGCAAATCACGGGATCGAATCCCGGCGGCGACAACTTCATTTCTGATCGAGGCGGAAATGTTAAAGGACCCCAGAAGGTCGATATTTCCGGAGCCCTCTACTACGGCGTCTCTCATAATCATACGGTGGTTTTGGGACGATAAACCCCACATATGTACATCGTAATGTACTTTTGTAATTGTGTTTACAGAGAGGGCGTTTGAGCAGCAAACAATACAGAAAAACTGCTTGGGGTTCTTTATCGATCGTTCAGACATCTTTGACGGCAAAAACAATTACGCATTGTCCTTGATTTATTTTCTATTCATGTGTCAAGGAGAAAGTGTTGAACACCTCCTCGAGCATGCGCTCGATTGAAATCCGGCAGGCAAATTTATTGTCTCAAATATCCACGGCACCTAAATCATTGATGACGTCGTGTCATGACTTCGGAAAGACGTCAAATGTCTCGATATTTTATGACATTACCATGATGACATCATGTCCCGATTGCGTCGTCCGGTGGCGTCAAATGATGAAGACGTCACATGGTACCCTCTAGGTCAATAGTGCACAAATTTTGAAGGCCTTTGAACATCACATGAGATGCAGCGAGCTTCAGGCGGGAAGCAACAATGCCATAATTGCCAGTATGCAAAATAACAAACGCTGTAGCAAATTGTGCATGACGCCAAGCTGCTGTCATCTGCTTGATCTCTGTGCAACAACTGTGGAGGACTTGCTATTTCTTGCACAGTTGAAGATATCAGCCCTTCAAGCCTTCCTCACGTCTGCGATTCCTAGAGAGCTTGCCTCTTTATAAATTAGTCTTGGATTCGAGCTCCCACCTGCGCTGAGAAGTTACTCTCTTGCAGGGTTATTCTGACATTTTTTTCCTATTTTCCTTTCTTCTCCCTATCGTCTTTACATCCACTTCCTCATTCGTAAAGGCGCTGAGCCATGTCCCCATGGCGGGAGGCAGAAAACAGCGTGTTTTTTTTTTATTTTTTCGTCTTTCATTAAACACTGTTTTTCGCTCCCTCCTATCTAGAAGACACGATTTTCAACTTTGATTTATGCTGTAGTTTTAAACGGTAGACCACTTCAGCAGCCGCGTATAACCTGTGCCTTTTCTGATCTCATTCGAATATAGACTCAGAAATAAATACAGACGCACGTTGGCCGTTTAGTGAAGAAATATAGGGTTAGGTATTTTGAGACAGCTTCGGTACTATGATGTATGACGTCTGTGAATGTTCTCATTTCGCCGTTAATAAAAAACTGTGCCACTTTATGAGCACTGATTACATGTGTCTTCCACTTCACGTTGGACGTCTGCTGAGTAAATGAGCAATCGGCTGTCGGCCCACAGGCGCTATCGATTGGGATCCAGGTCAAGAGCTCATACGATTCGTTTACAAGCCCTTATGATGACACTAGTTTCGCGAGTATTTGCAGTGCAAACAATGCCTTGGGTATCGCGATCGTTCCAGATGCTGTCTTCATTCGGGAAAACAGGCTCGGATCAAACCGTTTACCTTTCATCTCGTTTGTCTAGCTTGTCAATAAGTATCAAGACAATGGCGGTCTGAAGAATCGGTAAGCGAAATGTAACGTCACACGCAAATGGTTCTCGGAGTAAAAAAGCCTAGAGGGGACAAAAAACAAAGTTTGTTTAAGAAGTGATGAAATGGTTAATGCAAATAAAAATATATCGGCAGGTTCTACGTATACCTTGGGAATCTATGTTATCTGCAGCATGCGCAAGCAAGCTAACTGTGTTGTAATTTTTTTGTTAAGCGAAACGTTATAAAGTTGTAACAAAGTTTCGCTAAAGATATGTACAAAAGCACGCTCCAGACATACGCTAAACAGCCACATGTGCTTTATCTCACCAGTTGCTAACAGTAGCGTAACGATGCCAACAGCACCATGAATATTAGCAACACCAGAAGCGGTAAGTTAGTTAGAGCGCTACAGCCCGCGAGGATTGAACGATTGATGTGTGGGGTTTAACGTCCCAAAACCACCATATGATTATGAGAGACGCCGTAGTGGAGGGCTCCGGAAATTTTGACCACCTGGGGTTATTTAACGTGCACCCAAATCGGAGCACACACGCCTACAACATTTCCGCTTCCATCGGAAATGCAGCCGCCGCAGCCAGAATTCGATCCCGCGACTTGCGTGTCAGCTGCCGAGTATCTTAGCCATTAGACCACTGCGGCGGGGCCAGCTCGCGAGGATTGTATCCCTGGACACTACTACATAAATCAACTTCATTGGATGGTGCCTAATTGAAATAGACTCGACATGACATCTGTATCATAGGAGTACATATGTAATGCTTAAAGAATGGGATAGTCAGCATTGCAACCACAATTGGCTTTCGACAAAGATTATAGCTTATTGATAAGTACTTCTGAAATCTTGTTCGGCTCTGTTGCACAACACTTGATCGGCACGCATAAGCTTGGTTTTGATTCTTCCTGACACTCTCCCATTTATTCTTTGCATTCGTCCGGTCAACACTGCTGATGACAGCTTTTTTTTTTTTTGAACGTTCACCCGTTAAAATTACCGTGTCTGTTCTTGCTGTTCCGTGGTAGATATACGAGTTTAACATCTGTGGCCTGTACCCGTAAAACCATGGCACATACCCGCCCACAAGTATGCGTCACATGTCTGGTGGAAAAGATTTGACAACGTACATGAAGGTATTGTGATATTATTCATGTCACGACCAGCGAGTCATATGCGCCGAACTCCCGTACTAGAATTTGCTTACCCCAAGGTAAAGGAGGGATCACGAGAGCACTCAGACGTGGGTTATTAGTTAGTTAGATAGATAGATAGATAGATAGATAGACAGATAGATAGATAGATAGATAGATAATAGATAGACAGATAGATAGATAGATAGATAGATAGATAGATAGATAGATAGATAGATAGATAGATAGATAGATAGATAGATAGATAGATAGATAGATAGATAGATAGATAGATAGATAGATAGATAGATAGATAGATAGATAGATAGATGTTCAAAGTGTCTGCAGTACATAAAGAAATGCTTCGCATTTTATACTATCATGTCAGTGAAATCTGAGGAGAACAAAATCACTAAAGCACAAGTTCGCGATTGCCTGATATGCCGGTTGAAACGTAATGCTAAACTGGTAGGTATTCATTATTTGAAGGAAAAAGTGAAGCGGGGCTTGCAAGACAGTCGCCAAGCTCAGATATGTTTTCTTTGTCGTTGAATTCCCGTGCACACTAAAATTACATGTGACCCTTTTACAGCTCTGTATCGCATGTTCCCCAAAGTAATAATTTGTGTTGGGCCCAAGATACCATCACAAACTCACCGAAGCTCGGGGCCCTTAAGGGCACAGGGTAGAAAGAAATTTTAAAAATGATAACTTTTCTTGGGTTCTTTACAATTCGGGAAGAGTGTCCCTTTTTTTATATCTGTGCGTTTGTTAAAAATTAATTTTGTGCCTAGAACCAGCTTTTCCGGTAGAAAGCACTGAGTGACAGCACCTCTTAGGGCAAGCCCCTCGTAGCACTTGCTGTTTACGGTCTATGCTTCTAAAAAAAGAAAACTTCATGTACAAAAGCAATAATGCTTATGAGTAGTTAGCTCTGTGTATGCAATTGCCAGGCAACTCCTATAAAAAAGTCCCAAGGCACTGTTTGCCTTTATTTCGCTTTTCATCTACGAAGCGTATCACCTTGAACACCTCCAGCTGCTAGCTTTAATACACTTTAAATTTTTTGTGCTTGTCAATAAGTTTATATTCAGAGGGTAAAAAAGGTCTTCAGCAAGTGTTAATTCCGCAACAATTTATGCAGTTCTTTTGTATATGTGAATAAATATTCGTGACCTACTCAGGCACTGAACGCTCAACCGACAAGCTCTTCATCGGAGAAACTGTGAACCTTTTCAGCTTCCTTTGAGGTGAACCACGAGCAAGACTACCACGGGTGTGCTCTCATAGGTATGACCATGATTTGTGATGCAATTAGATCGAAATAGATCGTGCCAACTGCTCGGCGCAAATGTGCAGTTCTTGGGAATGGCGTCACAGACTTTTCGTTGTCTTTCTATAGGTCCTAATGCTTAAAGACTGTGACATGGGATATTGTTCTTGCATTTAGTGATGGTAGGATTCAAGCCATCCCAATATACAGTCAATTTGCTGGAAAGCGTTGACCATACTCTGCGGTACACTTTAGATAGAGCTGCGTGACAACTCACAAAAAAAAAAGGAAAGACAAGTATTGAGAGGCACCAAGGATACGCGAATACATCTTCCAAAGAGAAAAATTGGCTTTGCAAATGGCTACCAAGCTTTTAACTACTAAATAATATAGTGAAACGATGTTTTTCCCTAAGTGCCTTCGCGTTTCATCAATTTTGTACCTTCAAAATTTATCATCTAAAAACTATGTGTTTTATTACTTAGATACCATTATTTTCTATGCATTTCGCCATAACTAGTTGATATATTTTCTTATATTGTGAACGAACGTTTACACCTACTGAATCAAAATTTAATTTATGCACTGTATAGTTCTTGTGTTGCAGATCTTCATAGATGCGAAATAACTCAATATTTGGAAAAATTTTAATACCAATCAAAATTTAATAAACCTGCTTCAGTCGAAATGTCGGAAAGTTCGAAATAAAAATTATGCACGGAATATGTAAATATCCCTTTTAGTCACCGAGAGAAAGGTACCTCAAAATGACCGAAAAAGAATGGGACGTTAGGGCCTACCTTGTTCTCCTAATACTTAGAACATGTTACCGCACTTTTTAGGCCATCCTCGTCATTTGCTTAAAACAATTTTTTTTCTTTATTACGAATACCAAGATCTATATTTCGCTTTCACTGAAATATGTCATAAACCATTATAGAATTAGGTGCCTGCTCATAAAATCTACCGACATATTCCCTCGTCCACCTAAACTGACAATATACAAACAGTTGATTTATGGATTCTTGTTATATAATCATTACATTATTAATGTAATGATGTAATGTAATTACATTAATTATATAAGCACGAATGTAGTTGGCATTACTTCATGAGAGCGAGAGAGCAACTTTATTGTTATTTCATGATGAAGACTTCATCAATGATGGCTATTTACGTCTGTATTACGACAGCAGCTGTGTAACCACGCTAAAGCAAGTATATGACGCAACGGTATCAATATATTTTTCCCTCACGATAGAGTCAATTGCATAGAATAACCTCGTTAGTTTTGCCGTATAGGCTGTTTTAATACAAATCTCTTTCTACTATCTTGTCCTCAGGGGGGAAGCTTAATTTATTGCACCCAAGTTAGTGGTGAAGGCGTACATTTTGAAAGCAGCCGACATGGCTCCATGGTGCAAGGGTGCTACGGTCATATTTTACATTTTGTCTCTTTCACCTCAACGTATTTTGTGTTCGTTCATTACAGTATGCCGCATCGGCACATTCATAAGCTCGTGTTTAGATCTAGACAAAACATAAATTTATTGGGCATTGACCTACACCGACATCAACTCAAGCCACTGGGATTTCTCAAGTATAATAGGGTGCTAAAGGCACTGCTATGTCGTTTTATGAAAAGTAGACTGATTCACCTGTTGTGAGTACCTTAATTATGCTTATGTGTTGCTTTTCAATAAGGCTATTAAGACGATAAATATACTATTCTACGCAAACTTTCTTTTTCTCCTTCATTTTTATCACCTTTTTCCATTTCTAGGTGCTAATCAGCTAGCCGAAAATTTTACACTTTCTTTTAATTTGCCCTTTCTATCTCAATCAGAAACAGATCAGCCAAAGGCAGTTACTGACGCAGGCAGAAACAGTTATGCCATACCTGTGAAAATTGGAAAAAGAAAAACACTGCAAAGACAGAATACGGGGGGCTCAGTGTTGTGCATTTATAACCTTAACGACAATAGAGGCTCAGCGGCAGCTGAGCTTCTATTCATTTCTATTCATTTTTGCCACGTGGCTTACTAAACTAGAAGAGAGAGACAGAAGAGGTGAAGGCAAGAAGGTTAACCAGACGCTAGGATCTGGTATGCTACCCTGCACAGAGGTTGGTGAAAGCATTACTGGGCTTCTTGCGAACTACCGGCCCGTCTCAACAACTTTGAGTGGATAGTTTTTTGTGTTTCCTTATGTGTCTGTCTGCGTTTTGTTCTTTGTTTTTATCTCTCTCTCTCTCTCTCTTTCTACCAAACTAAGAAAATGGCATTATAGGTTTTTACTTAGTATGATTCTGACAGCTGTCCACGCATCATCACGTTCAAACTTATACGAAAATCAAACAAGTGTGTGCTAGGCTTTCTCCCATCACATAGATGTCGGGAACTGCCAATTCACGTCCTCCTAATAGTTATTGTTATCACTGTTATGTATAAAAGATATTTTACTTACTACTTACTTACTACTATTTACTTACTTACTATTTTAGTTTCATCCTACTTTCATGAACTTCCTATTTAGCATAGGTATGTTTTACGTTCCCACGTTTGAACACAAGGTTTGCGGAATACACTAGCGTTTCGTGAACTTCAGCAGCATATAATTGATATTTTTCTATTCGAGATGCTGTGAATTTCAGTTATATAAAAAGGCCTTTTTTTGTACGTATACCAGTACAGAACGACAAGCTGATACACGACCAAGCTGTACCATAACTTGTTCTTCAAGCTTCTCGAACGTAATAAAGTTATAAAGGTAAACATAAGCACTCAAACTGGGCTGCCTTGGAAAACCGTCTAGACAACTTCATTTTGCATACAACTTTAAAACTAGACCCTCAAAGCCTGATATTTTACTTGCGATTCAGAACGCATGCTAGCATTTCATGGAAACTGGAGGTTTATGGTAATTCCAGAACTTCAATAAGAATATCTACTTTTTAAAACTGATCACTGAACAGTTTAAACATAAAAACATATTTTTGATCAGGATGTAAAATATGCGGAACATGTCAAAAAACTGAGCTGAGCATGACTTTCTCTTGTTAAATTTATAGCTTTGCTCGCAAAGCCAGTGGTGTAGCCGGCAGTAAATACTAAAAGAAACAAAAACAGACTCACTTGACTTTTGTACGTTAATAGGACCCCAAGGATAAATTCTTTGTGAGAGCAGGACAACCAAAAAAATTCGAGATTATTTGGCACAAAAAATTAACCAACAAACGGCCCCTAATGTGTGCGAAGCTCAACTAATTAGGTTACCATGGCAACTTTTTCTGTGGCCGCATTGCTGTGTATATATGGCTGCAGGTGGTCATTGCTATTGTGTAAAGGCTTGGGTTACTTGCCGAAATATAGGGAAATTTATCATTTTTAAAACAAAACTTGGTGTCAGTAACGCTGCCTCGTACAGCTACGTGCAAAAGAGTGCTGAGCTTGGTTATCATATGAAGGTCACATTTATGGTCTCTTTAATGAACAGGAATTGTCAGAAGATGTCTAGAGCACAATATTCGTCTGCTTTGGTGCATATGTTCGGAGCGCGTGCGGATAGTGAAAAGAGAGATGTTTGATTAGGCGCATAACACATTATAAACATATGCACATTCTCAAAGTCTTTTGTGGCACTTTCCCCAGTCACCCATACACGCATTTACTCTTCTTTCTACTTTGATCGTGTCTTGTTCTTCTTCCTCGTGGTTTTTTTTTTGTGCTTGTTTGGTACCAGTGGGCTGAGCATGGCTGAAAGTGTGCTGTAGTATGAACAAAATAGAACAGGAGGGAAACGAAAGGAAGGGATGTTAACCAGTCTAGAGCAACTGGTATGCTACCCTACACTGGAGACAGAGATAAGGGAATTTGAAATATGGACACAGGGAGAGTGAGGACAGCACGCGCACTCAAAGTCGCACGTCAAAGTAATCTTAACACTATTAGTCTATAACCACCGGTCCAAGTCCGTTGCCTTCAAAATGACCTTTCTGAGCAACATCCCAGAAAGGTGTCCGCCGTCATCAGTCTGCGATCTATGTGAGCTAGAAACTAAAATATACAAATACACATAATTATAGCCCAAGCAATTCATGCCGTGGTCCTGCTTGCATACAATAATAGACCTTAACTCAGATTTCCAGTTTTGTATTAGGATAGTGGTCAGTATAGAGGAACACATTGGCACATCATGACAGAATCACCATGAGAGGTCTATATTTTAGCAACAACGTGACTATGCTCTAGCGTATTCCGACAAACGTGCCAGCCTCACATTCGCAGTACTATCTGCATCTAGTGACCGGTCGATAGTTTATTCAAAACTGTGTTGCACTGACATACTCGATATCATTATCTAAACAAAGCGAGTGATATCGTCATAAAGGGAGAGAAAAAAAATGAAACTGTATTTTGAACACAAGTTTAATAGTTCTGGTTTCTTATGAGTGTGAGGTTGTTTCCCAACCCTTCACTTCAAGAAAACAATATCGAGGAATTTAGAGTATTTTCTTTTACGTCACTATAATCGCCGTCTACCCCTCATGGTTTCTTGACATTATCACCAAGGTGTCAGTTCTCTCCGGTCACGAACGCCGTGAATTTCGTCAGTGTGACAGTATTCTTCATAGGAAACTTGCGAGTGTCCAGCTTTCAAAAAAAAAAAAACGCGAGAAAGCCAGATGACTATCACTCGTCCGAGGCAGAAATACTTTCCAAATAGTCCTCCATTCCTCAGATTGTAGAAGAGACATGGTGATTGCTGGAGTCCGCGAATCTCGGAAGTGGTGTTTCTAAGTGATTTGAGCATCAGGTATCCGTCGCCTTACATGAACCTTTCTACAAACTGCGTTTCTTCGCCGACTTGGCGGCAACGACTTCGTGAAGCAGCTGCAGTGGCAGCCGAGGAAGCACAACGCTGGAATGACCGGCATTTGCCGCATTTCCCTGTGCTTTCCTGGGCAGTTAATCTCTGGCAAAGTGGTCCTGGCCAGCCGCCATTGGTCCGAGAGTTCTTCGTGTCAGGAGGCTCCCGCCGCTGCCGAGGACCATATTCATTCTTCACTGCTCAAAGTGAATGTACGCTAAGAAAAAAAAGAATAAGTGAGGGGTGCACTCTCGAATGGAACAGGCACTCTTGCACTTCTGCTGACAGTGGCCATTTCCTTGGGACGACGACCATTCTTCACTGCCCACGTCGCCCTGTCCTGACACTCGGAGCCTTCTTCTGTGAAAGTGCCATTTCTTACCGGGTGCCTACTTCAGACGACTTAGAGCTTTGTAACTATGTAGTGTGCTCAGGCCAACACAAACTAAATTTTATAGCTAGTTGTTATCTTCTGGTGCCGGTTAGTTGAAACGATGAAGATCCTGCAGTTGTCAATAAATGGACGAATAAACGGGTGCTACTTTACATATGTTAAAAAAGTAAGCTAACTTCATTGATAAATAAGACAATATCTTGAAATAAAGACACATAGTGATGATATATTGTTAAGGATTTGACTGCTGACCCAAGGTCACAAGATCAAATCCCGGCTTTGGTGGGGGGGGGGGGGGGGAGGGCTACATTTATATATAACTGGTATTGTAGAGCCTTGTGTGTTATGATTTAGGTGAACATTGATGAACCCCTTTTTTGAAAGTTTTGAGGCCCCTCCCACCTCTTCCGCTTCACTATCACTCTGTACCTTAGTGTGATTGTTGAGGTGTAAAGCATCGACAATTAAAATTGTTAATTGACATAGCAAACGTTATGCTCAATTTGCCATTGAAAGTTTTGAAGATGGTGACCCAATAAGCGTACGGCTTGTTTATAGGGGACATAACTACAACACTAGTGAGGTCACAATGCTTCTCTACCCGGCGCTCTCTTCGGTATTTTCGTTGTACAAAAAGCTTCGGTGATACAAACCTGACGAGATCCCCAAAAATATTCCTATCATCTACAATTCAAAAAGTTAAAAACAGTAAAAAATTAGCTTACCAGAACAGCTGGTGCACGTTTTCAATTAATGCTTATGAGGGCCGAAATAAGTCACGAGCAAGGTCTGAATGATGAGCAGTAAAGATTTTAGATGGCTGTTAGTATACTTCAATTTGTGAATATACCGCTCGTACGCCAGGTGTGTTGTGACCTATGAGGCCTAGTAGCCCCTTCCTAACTTAACAACGCTTTTTTTAGTGACACTAGCGTACTACTGCAAAAATGACTTAAGGAGGGGCGCTTTCCACTTGATAGATGATGAGCTAAAGTTTTTAGAGCCGCGTCCTTTTCTGTTAATATTTCCTTATTGCGGTGGTATTGTAAATGTTTCCCACGAGATTTATGGTCATACCCACACAATCGTAGAGCTGACAGGTGTGCGAATCCCCAATAGCTGTGCATTTTGACGTACGGAGGCCTAGCTCCTTCACAAACAACATTCGCTTTTTCTTTTGGTCCTCGTGCACATTTAATAGAATGTCTGATGCGCGTCAACATAGTTTGCATTGTTGCTGCGGGGACGCGAAAAAACAGTACAAAGATGACAGCCAAAAAATAAAAAAATAAACGCAACGCCTACACCATTTGCAATCTGAACGTGAACGCATACGAAGGTGCGTTAAGGCTTCCAAGATACGCGCACACACTTTTGGAGGCTACGACGCGTCAACGCAGGTTTGTTCGTGGTTTACTCTGACAAAACGGTGGCGCGACACGGGTCATTTCCACGCTTGGACTTCGACGCCAAACTGCTCTCGTCGCGTCTTCTACGACAGCGGAGGCAGCACCTATTATTGTGTGGTAGCGTACGTTCGTATCAGACGCCACAAGGTCTAAGCTGGTTCACAGCATTTGTAGTCTATTACATTGCGGGCCAAAGGGCTTCGGCTGGCATCTTGCTTAGTACAGTACTTATTTTGAAGAATAATTGAGTTGTACTACAAAGAAGTGTGAGAAACCAATTTTAGAAGCTGCCCTATAACGGCGCCGTGTTCCTGGCATACGTATTGATATATTTCGTTCAGCGATTTTTTAAAGGGTGCAATGTTAAGGGGCCAGTCACCAGGCACCATAACAAATTTTAGTTACACCATTGAAGTTGTGTGTCTGATGAAAAGCAATATGCCACAAAAATTTTTTGAATTGGTCCTATACAAGCCGAACAAACTTGTTTTAAAGCGGTGCAAAACAAGGATGAGAGGCGAGCACGAAAACCTTGCCGCTCCTTGGCAAAGCCAAATCTCTTCCCTAAATTCTCCGCCATCTGAACCAGAGGCCATGCGCGCATGACGTGCACGAACAAGTCCAACCCCTGAGCACGCGGGCGGCGTTGTTCTGTTGAGCAGCGCTATTTTGTGGTCTACTGCCTGTTTCTGTGGAATGATTTGGAAACGCTGGCGCGGTAGAATATATGAGCACGATGAGTGCGCGAACGCGTAGGAGCATCTTTTTTGCTTCCGCGGCTGTCGACTGCTCGATGCGCTAACCGCGGGAACACGAACGCTTGCGAAACGCCGGCACATTAGCCCCGCATCTCGTTGCAATCCCCTTCCCCCCCCCCCCCCCCAAAAAAAAAAAGAAACAAGGGTCTCACACTTCCTCATTGCATCTAATTGTCTGTCTAGAGAGTTATTATTCCATTCAAGAAACAAATCACAAGAACTACGCATGTCGTGTTAAATAAGTTTTTCCATGTCACGTGCCATTGTTGGCACCGTAAGAGCACAATCGTCTACGTAGAGGGCAACCGTCACTGCACGGCCGTGTACGTAGGGCAAATCATACGTGCATGTAATGCGCCTATTCTCTGGGCGCGCACCCGAAAAAGGAAGGGGGAGCGGCGTTAATCCTGAAATTCGACCCATTTCCGTGGCGCCTAGTGTTGTAAAGTTTGACAGACGTCATCGCGAACACCCCATGTACGCATTGCGCTTATCAGCTCAAAATGGTCAAACCTGGTGAGTGGCTCTTTAATGCAGTCGAGGGAAATACTTCAGGCGGTCGCACAAGGCTTCCTTTTTGGAGAGAAAGAGCCCTAAATGCATCTGCAAAAGGCAGGTAAAGAACACTATAACCGCTCCTATATTGGTAAAAGGCAGTGGTGAATCAAACGGCCCCTACAGATTTCTCAGCGACGATGCAAACATTCCACCTAATGGGTCCAGAAAGGGCTGATTGTGCACCATTATTTTTATCGGTCTGATAATCCACTTTAATGTATAACAAATCTAGGAATAATTGACCATCTCGTAAAATTTACCTGTTACTTTTTATGAGTGAGTTACGTTCTCTTAAACGTGAGAACGTCACAGCTGGTTATAATGAATATATTGTGAACTTCTTTCAAATGCTAAAGCGTGGGTGGGCTGCCCACGATTGCTGACGATAATTTCACTGTTCTTCTTGACCTCTGAAGATTTGAGCATTCTGAACAGTATTTTCAGCAATTTCGAATTGCATGCTACATGACCATGGTCTAGATAATGTTAACAATACTTATCGGCACTTGAAGATCACTGATTAATACAAATGATAAGCCCAAAACGTCATGCTGGCAGAATATATTGAATGAATCAATATTTCTTGCAAATTATTAGTTATTAAAGAAAGTTTTTTTATCGAACACATTATCAGCAAAACATAAATATACGATCTTGAATAAGCCAATTTGGTTCGCATATAAACCTAAGGTAAGGAATTGCACTCGCGTTCCATAAGTGGCTATTTAGTGTGCGCTGTGGAAGTTCTTCAGAAGAGGAAAACAGGTTTCCGTCTGAATGCTCCAACCAAATGTATCTTTGAAAAAAAAAAACGAAAGAAAGGAAATCCAGTATTGTGGCATCCACATACCACTTGGCAAACTCTGTGAAAACAGAACTAGTAGACTTCCCTTCTCTATTTTTTCTTTTTCACCCTCACGTCACAACTCCTCACCCTTATTTCTCTTACCAACTTTTTTATGTACTATACTATACTGGACTATGTTATGCTTGCCATGTATGTCTTTCTGTTCCTTTGCATCTGTATATTTCTACATTTACACTTAAGTTTCATTCTTTACCTTTCTTTGCATTTTGTGTCTTTTTTCTTGTATTTTGCTTCTCTCAATCTTCTCTCGCCCGTCGCAACAGGTTAATTTGGTGTGCATAAATGCTTGATCTGTTTGCGTGCCTTGATACCCGAGCGGATACGATACTCACATTCGGGAATTACGTACCCGAATTCAAAACCCGTCATGCCAATAAATTTCATCTTGTTTCATTTTTCTACTCCTCTTCCCCACTACTATCCTCATGCTCCTTTTCATCCTCCAACGCTTTCATGTACACAGATAGGCAGTTTGGTCAAGGGGCTGCTAGGCAACTTTTCTGCGAATGACCGAGCACTTAAACTCCCGCATACATACCTTCACTCTTGAGACAGCTTCGATGAAAAAATTGTTGCACAGAAGTAACATTCTAAAATCATGTGATCCAACATTATTTTGGGAACCCGCATGAAAGCACTCCGAGAAAATATGCATTCTTAGCTCTAAAAACTGGGCCCAGTAGGTTGCCCACCTCCGCACCAAGGTCACACGAGAATAGACCGAGTTCAACCGGAAACTTCAGACCAGTATAATTTTTTACAGCATCGTTCGGTGTTCTACGTATTCCACAAGCTACGGAGGCGACTCTACATTATACTCTGCAACGAATACACTGTGCCATAAAGTGCGATACTACGAAAGCAACCCCCCCCCCCCCCATACCACCTATCAGTGAACCAAACATTAGGGAGTGAGAGCTCCAGCTGAAAAGCTCAAGCCTTCAAGACTTGCGATGTCAAGTGAACAGAACCAAGTTGTCAGCTCAAACACAGGGCATCCTGGATTACGGACACCAACTCCTTCAACGACTGCTACAGGCTCCATCAATTCAATAAGGTTTATTCCCCCTCATCTTCAGAAATATCTACTTATTAAAAAAAACACTGTTCTATTGTTGCTAACCTTAGCTAAGTAGGCTAGCTTTTTTATAAAAAAATGAATAGATTCGTGACAAACAAACATACAAGCATTTGAACTGGTATAGCACATTACGGGAAAGAAAAAAAAATGGCAGCATATTCATGGAGTGAATGATGGAGAGTGGGGCGAAGCATTCGTCCGTCCATTCTTTCTTGCTTCCGCCCGTCCATTCGTCCGTCTGTGTGACCGTCCATGCATCCATCCGGCCGTCCGTGCGTGCGTCTGTTCGTGCGTCCATCCCTGCGTTCGTCCATGCATCCGCCCCTGCGTCCGTTCATGCGTCCATCCATGCATCTGTCTGTGTGTTCGTTCGTCCATCTATTCAACAATCCAAGTACCACCATCTCGCATCTTTTCATCATATATTCCCCATATAGAACCACCACCATCCAGCGAACATTCCAAGGACTAAACGAGAGGTGGCACACGCACACTTTCTTACGGCTTGCGCTTCGGGTCTACTTCCCACCTTTAACCACCTCGAGTTCATGGTATATACTAGTTCATTGTATTCATGGCACTGCGGCCCAACGCTCGCTAAAGCTTTCTAAAACCAAGGAGGTTACGCCCAGCGAGTATAACGTAGCAACCCTTTCTTGTCAGACAGTGCTCGATGTACATGCCAATGGCTGCTAATGGATAATGAGAGACAGGAGAATTTGGCTTTTAGTTAACGCGCACGCTGCGAATTTTTCATTTTTCACCTCGCACAGGAGAAATCTCCCACCAGCACCACCTTGCAGGTTCAAACGTAAGACTGGTTAGACACTACTATGACTACTACTACAATGAGGGACGAACAAGTGCCGCTTTAAGGAGCTTCGCCCCTAAATATCCTTTCGGAAGTGGTGTCATGAGCGGTCTTCAAGGACTAGTCTATTAGTCACGACAATATCAGCGTCATTCCCAAGATTGCGCACTGTTGGCTGCGTTGTGAGCGACGTGGTCCTACACTGTGTTGGCCGAGTCCACGGGCAGCATTTTTACCTGGAACATCCCCGTCGAGTTGGCTCGCGATGTCCGACGCCTGCAACAACGCGGCGTTGCGGCATCAATGTGATGATTGTAAGAGCGCGTTATCCGGGGCGAATGACGGTTTCGGCGGGTGTTTATCCAGTGGCACAATGGTTTCGGCTGCAATATCTACGACCGCCTGTGGTTCGAGAACCCCTGGGATTAATGCACTGTGAAACATCTTTAACCACTCATTACGCTCCCCCATGACTATATATGATCATGCGAGGCACAATGTGGGGCATGTGAAATAAACACTGCGATAAACACAAATGAAACTTGTGTCTAACCTAAATAAGGAGCACGAAGATGTAACTAATAATTGCGAAAGGCTTCAGTGCCACATAAGTTGAACCCCCTCCCCCCCCCCCCCCCCCCCTTAACACCGGGATCGTACGTTTCAGTTTCGCTGGTTAACAAACATTTGTACGGAGTGCTTGGGTAACGAGTTTTCTTCCTTTTTCTGAAAAAAAAAAAAGAAACGGAGCAGACGCTAATCATTCGCTCACGTACCGGGTTGTGGCACTCACACGGTAGTGTGTGTTTTGGGGCATTTCTTGGGTTATAGTTGACTTTCGTTGCACTGCCGAAACTCAGTTACATTTGCCAGATGGATTGGTATACTTTTCAGAAATATTTGCCAGTGCCAAGTTATCCTAATTGATAACGTCTGTGAAAGCGTACCGAATTCGAGTTCACGATAAAAAAGTTACTTTCTTCTTGTTCCTTAGAGTTCTTTGAGGGACGAACTCACTTGCTAAACGAAATGCTGAATAGTCCGTGAAATAGTCAACTTCATCGTCCGCAGCACCTAATGATTTTGAGAGCCTGCCCTATACGAATAGTTCTGCATTCCCAAAACTTTCATAAAAGCGTTCTCTCGTTGGTCAGCCTTCTTCACTGAAAATTTTTCCCGCATTGCATTTGGCTGAAACATTATCTTAAAAAAACTGTTCAGTACAAGACTCTCTGCGATTGGGTGACCAGATTTGTTCCATTCGTGTAGAAACCGTTATTCTGCTTCTAAAAACTTACACGCCATTTACCAAAGTGCGGCGTTATCTTCATTGCTTTCACAATATGAGTGAATAAACAGCGAATACCATCTCATAACGTATTGCAAAATGAGCTTCTTCTGAAAACGTACAATATTTAGAGTTAAAATAAAACTTTCTTGGGAGACTTTCTGTACGCTGAAGCCCATGGAAAAGACATCGCCGCCATCGAAAGTGTATCACGCAACACTTGAGCCTCTGTTTGCAGAAACAGAACAAACAGCTTTTATGTGGGGTCCTTGAAGAATGTGATACTCCCGGCTTCTCTTTGTTTGCCTATAGCACCCGGCAACGTCACAGACTGATACTTAAGGAGGGGAACAGACAGCTCGTCGTCGAAGTTTTCTTGAGATGGCGGAAATGGAAGAGAAGTGCCCAAGCTTTTAAAAAAATTGAACTTTGTCTCTCTCTTTTCTCTCGCTCTGCAGGAACCACAGCAGCCCGTTCCTGTTAGTTGTATGCAATGTGTGGTTGCCAGCTTCCAAGGAAGACGTGGCTTCCGTTTGGTTTTATTTGTGCGCGGATGTGCTATTGCTAAATGTAATTGAGAACACCCATAGCCGATTTTTTCAATTTCAACACAGCTTACCCTCCATAAATGATGTGACAGGCGGGCTCTTCAGAAGCGTGTGCTCGAGTGTCAAGCCTCGGATGGGATAGTTAACAGGAAAGTTTAGCGGATACGCGATTGTTTACCCTTCACAGAAAAGCTGTCAAAGTCAGTTTCGCAGTTGTAATCGCCCTTGGCTAAGTCTTAGCGTTCGGGGCTGCGGGCGATATCGATCGACACCACGGTCTGCCTTCAAGCCACTTGGAGGCCTTTTTCTGACACTGTTTTCATGTGGTGTTGATAGCGAAAATAGGCAGAAGCTGTGGTTATTAGCTGCTAGTTATACACGGAAATAGTTTACCACAGCCTGTTCACCTACAACTTGCGTAACTTTGCAATAACTACTCTGTCAGTGAAGCGTGGACAACCACGCAATATTTATTATTGCAAGAAAGAGTCAAACAAATACTGGGGAATGTTCAAAGTCTACTTGTAATGTGTACTCTAAAGCTTCGCATTCGAGTAGAAAAGAGTGCGACACAATTATGAGACAATATAAATCGCAAGAATACTTTTCTAACTAGCCAGCAACCTCTTCATCTTGGTTTAATAACAAGTATTTAGATAGAATTCATATTTATTTCCAATAAAAGTTTTCCTGTGCACTTTGCTTAGCCGCACTGCATTCAATATTGAGGAAAGTGAGTCTTCAGTACGGATAAATCTAGAACGTGCATAGGGACAGAGAATAAGATTCACTGAAAGACAGGGACTTTACCCAGAAGAAAATCTTTGGTTTGCTTCCTTGCACTAAGAAAAGGGAAATGGTATACAATGGTAAGGAGCAAAATGAACAAAAAGAGGACTAGTTAAAAAAAGAAAACGCGCGCAAGCATAAGCACGGCAATCTCATTGTAGTTTTTCGAGTCCCTTTGACCGTACAAGCTTCAGCAGTGCCTTTTTTGCTTCGGGTTTGAAGGTCGAAGGTTCCTGCAATCCAAAATTGTCTGCTTCGAAAGCGGTCGGTCATCGAGCCGTGGTAATGTTGCCGAAATATGTTCTTTTTGGGAGCTATGATGAGGACAGTCACAAAGGACGTGTACAACTTTTTTCTCACTGCCACATGCAGCACTGTCAGCCATTTGGATTTGGTTAGCTAACTGTGTAGGTGCTGTTTATACCACACTGCAAACTATTCAGCAGCAACAACAGATATATACTTCGTTTTCACTGTGAGAACCTACTCTTCCTGTAAAGCGTCCACCGCCGCAATATGCATAGTGTTGAGGCCGAGCAACTGCTGTTGTGATGAAATACCCGATTTATGGACGCAATTTATGTCGCAGGACACAATCTTAGAAAAGCGAAAAAAACACTCCTTAGAAATTCACTTGGTCTTAACCTTACCCTTATAGATGCAACAAAATCTATAACGACTAATGATTTGTTTCAAAAACATTTCGATATTAAACTAAAGCATAATTTGAAATGCTAGAAGTGCGAAAAGGTGTAGCTTGAACATTAGTCGCTGCACCCTCATAATGCAGGAAAAGGTGTACCTAAATGTGAGGTGGCACTTTCTCTGGCTTGGCTACATACTTGGTATGAAGGGTTGTCTAGCCTGTGTTCATTTCTGATCAAACACCTGAAAAACCGAGATTTTCCTCACGTTATCACAACGTGTAGTGACATTGTAGGGAAGTTGAAGCACTAGCCATTGCTGAGATGCGAGTCACGAATGAAACAATGCACATGGCTAGACAAAGAAACATGACAAAACAAGGGGTACACTGCCTTTCGCCATATGTGCTGACTCGTAGAGAAAAAAATGAACCAGCAGCACGACAGTTTCCCAATGCCTACATTGTTTCCCTGCTCTCTTCGCGGCATATGGACGTAGACGTAAGACGTAAGGAAGCTGTTCCAAACAATGTACATGTTATTGATGACGAGGATGAGACAACTGCAATGACCCCGTTGTCAGGAGACGTACTGGAAGGCGAGCTTGCACAGAAGGCTGCACTTCTCGAGGAGGCTCCAATCTATGATAACCGGGACGGTGCCCTCCACTAGCATGACGATGATGAGAACTGTTTGAAGCGCGTGAAGTTGTGCTCCTGCACGTTGTGGGATTGTGTGGCTGAATACAAACAGGATTTTACTGTGTTTTGCGATAAATTAGCGGGAGTACTTAGGTGGTACAAAACACTAAGCTGACATAAAATTTGAGTTCGGGTTAACTATAATAATGAAGATCACATAAATATATAGAAAAAAATCAAGCCCATTAACCAGGCTTAGATCGGTTGGTAGCTGACACTGAGGAAAGATAAAGGAAAAAGTAAGGTTCACATTTTGCGCAGGCACACTCTCACAACAGTCCTATGCTTGCCAATATCTGTGGACAATTTTTAATAAAATTCGCTCCCGATCTTCGCTTCAAAAGGACCATGAAACAACTTTGACATTTTTTTACAAACACATTGGGCCAGTAGACCAAGTCCCAAGACCAATTTGAGCTCTCTGCGTAAACTGTGTAAATAATTTCAACGCTTTGAAGCTAAAAATCGCTCCAGATCACTGCAGATCGCTGAAGACGCGGTTTCAACCACCCATACACCGGGCGACACGCTCTGGGCCACTGATATCATCACTTATAGCTGATCTGATTGGCCGTGGAACGCGCAACACAGGCTGCTGGTATCGTATCGGCGGCGGGATTTACGCGTATGTGGTCTCACGCCACATCGTGACGCAGGCGCCGTGAAGGCGGAGGTTAGCCCCGAGTGCTCGACGGAAGAGTTGAGAACAGCTGAAGGTGAAAGGCAGAGTGGAGTAGGAGGGTACTTATTTAGTACCAATAGCTCCGTTAGTAATGAGTGTTTCGATTGAACTCTGCTGCCAATGATTTGCTCCAGTAGAGGTCAAATCATAAACAGAATGTGGAAAAACCGTTTAAGGAACCCTTTAATATGTTCGTTCTTTCTTGTGTGTCATAGTGCATAAAAATAACATATTCATGTTTTCATGAGCTTATTGCCTTGCACCGTAGTGACGTCTGTAGTGGTATGAGAAGGGGACGTATTTTACGCTACGTTGCATTGTATGCTCTTTTTATTGTAACTCTCTCAATATCTGTTCTTATTAAGCTTCAACATCGTGCTGGCGCCTGGCAATGACCATTTCATGTGCGTTGCTACTATTAAATACTCAATTTATGACCCTTTCCTCAGTTTCATCCGACCGTTTTTTTAGCCGAATCAATCCTTTCGGCGGGCGAGCATTGCTTCCAATAGCAATTATAGTGCGCCAGCGTTTATGGAAATTTGAAAGGCAAACGTCAGGGCGATTCTTTTTAGCGCCAAAATTGGTAACGTCACGTTTCCGCTGGGGCCCCCGACGGTCCTTTTCGTGACGTCGTTATTCCCATGTGCGTACCTTAATCAATTTTTGACTGCCTCCCATACTCTGAACGGTCTACAATACTCTGGAACGACTCTGTGTGATTTTGTCCACTCTTTCTTTTTTGTTTTTGCATGTTTTTTTTTGCATTATAACTCTACCTAGAACCTATTTGCATGCGTAATGCAATTCAAGGCACGATTCCTGCATATGTTTATCTGAACGGTATAGCTAAAGCTGGATGGTGCTGGGAATAATGGTGTAATAAGCGATAGGGCCGCGGTCCTAACCGACTTGTAAAACAGTGGCAGAAAGAACAAAGCCAACAGGACGCTAACACTTTTTAGTGTCTTTAGCAATACGACACTAACTATGTAAGGAGTATCTGTCATGCGGCCATATTTATGTTATTATTGTTTCACATTACGCTAATATTTCAGCAATATGTGGCCCATGACCATATTATTTTAATAATAGTCATCACCCATTTATTAATATTTATTCTAGTAATTAATAATTTATTGTAAATAATAATTATTGTTGAATCTAGCCAGGGAAGACAACGAATATAAACTGTAGCTATTAGATGTTTAGGGAAACAAAATTATCTTGTTATCTGTTCTCTTTCCTGGGCGTTGTTGGACGCGATACACTCCAACAGCAACAAAGAGTTCATCTGCTCTCGCTTTTTCCTTCAATATGCAATATTATAAATTCAGTCAAATTTTCTCACTTTTTGACAACGGCACAAATTTCGAAACAGGAAACAGTTGTAAGCTTCTCAGTGAAAGGCGTTACGGTTTGCTTACAGGATACGAAGTGTTATATAGCAAAGCGCCTTTATTTTACTGAGAAGATAACTGAGCTAAAATGCAGCAGACGATTACTTCACCAGGAGGAAATCAATGTTCTTACTGGTTAAAATGTAGACCACTGACTATTAACCAGACAGCATGACCCCCATTTGTTGTGCTTGCAATGTAATAACACTTGGTACCTCCTTCTTCTATGCTTCACAAAAACCTTAAGATAGACATTTTTCACGGCCATCTTTTGACTTACGTTGGGGATCATGCGGGATCCAGTGGTCTGTACACAAATATTTGCTGCGACAGAAAAATATTCGGTCCCAGTGGCCATTGAGTGAGCGAAGCAGCAGATACTTACATAATTTATACCGGGCTATCATCAAAACACTATAAATATATTTTTTTTAATTTGTACTAGAGAAACATTGCGCACTCAATATCCTTTTCGCCAATGTTTGCTGAGACGGAAGCAGCCCACGTGCTTGATCATTTTTCTGTTTCGGCGACGCATTACCACTCAAATGCAAATGCTATTTTTGAGGAATAAAAAGACACGGTGCACATATTCGGTGGTATACTTCGTAGCCCTAAACAAACATAGGTTCGTCGCAGATCTGTAATAATGGAGACCCTACTGACTGCATTATTACGTACTCCATTGTTCACTGATCATTTCAGTGCATGTGCTTCCTTGTGTGTGTGCGCTGAGACTAGTTGAATCATCTTTTGCATGCCACGGGTGATAAATCATGCTCCGAATGATCCCGGGAGATTTCTACATTGTGTAGTGACCTTGCTGATGGTGCCGTCCGGGGCGTCTATGAGGGAACACTGACAGTTATATCTCCCTTGTCTGCTACAGACACTTCGAGAGGCTACGGCTGCTGACACAAAGACATCCACAGTGGGGGGATACCCACGTTTCTAGAAACATTTTCTTCGTTTTCCTTCCCTTCTCTCTTGCCCCCCTCTCTGGTGTAGGGTAGAAAACCAGGTACTACCTGGTTAACCTCTCTGCCTTTTGTTTGCCTTGCCCTCTCTTTCTGTAAACTGATGAAACTTCGATGAAGCTGCCAGCTCATTCCCACCTGTAAATGTGTGAGGTAACTTTACTATCCGCCTCTGGCTTGGAATGGCTTTCCCTAATGCATTTGTTTTTTATGTTAGAATGCCTTCCTTCTATTTTTGTAACTTCAATGCTACCCCCTTCATACAGAATATTAATCCACTTGCGTGTCTGGCTAACCACTCTCCCTTCATTCCTTTCTTCCAACTCTTCCTCCTCCTGCATCTGTGAACCCTGCATTTGTGAGGCTAGGATTAAACTTATCTCTTGTTTTTGCAGGAATTTTAACACCGATGGCAATCTTGCTCATACTTAAGTGAACTCGATAATTGTTAATATTCGAAAAAAGGCATTTGAATATGAAAATTTTAGTAAAACTTGCAGCTTACTAAGTTGTCGCGAAGATTGCCGCCGATATAAATATCGACCATACTCAGGGATTGATAAGGCGTAATGTACCACCTCACGTGTTTCAACTTGATAGTTCTTCCCTCATACTTTTTTTATATTTCATCGCGTAGTCCTCTTCCACAAGATCAGGGACGCTACTGAACAACTAACTACAAGCTCCCAAGTTGTGTAGAGTCACCAAAGTAGTGAAAAACCCAGCGACGAGCAGTATCTCCACCTCCTAGAACCTACACAGTCTATATTTCTGAATATTTTAGTGTTAAGAAGTGCCCTTTTGGCTCAACCCCAATTCGATTACATCGGTGCCGCTATGATTAAACCCGAATGTGGTAACACTACAATTCTGCAAGCGTGTGAAACTGCGGACACACCCCGACGTAACGTGGTCCGTCGCATTCTCCTATGCGCTTCGTTCTTACGTCAACAGAACCCGCCTGCTCTGCTTTGAATGCATATGAGATTCAGAGCACGGCTCCATTAGATGGCGAGCCCCGTGGAGGATAGGCAAATGCTTCAGCAAGCTGATTGCTTGAAATATTCACGTCTTCGTGCATTGCCACAGAATTATCAATATCAATACTGAGAGCGCATGTGATGGTTCTAAAGTTAACGGAAAGCAGATATTCCTTTTAGTAGCACATAGCTATCATGGAAAGGAAAAGGCAGAGGAGAACATAGAGAACGAAAGAAGAAAGGAAGATAGAAAGAGGAAGCAAGAATTGCAAAAACAGGGAGACGGAAATGGAATATACAAAAATGAAAGCAGAAAGAGTGAGAAAAGAAAAAAAATACCTACTAAGAGTGATAAACAGGGAGAGAAAAAAAATAGGGCAAGGAAGATACACGTTGCAGAACGCCATGGTGTGTTGTTTTTGTTAAGGTTTATTTACCAACACTAAAAGAACATATTCGAAGATTCATAATGACAAGTATAGCCTAGACGATATAGTTTGTTATCAGTCACAAGTAGCGCTTATGTTTAAGGAACCGCTCACCACCTTCTAATATAAAAGTAGCCCAATGCTCTGAATGATTCCGGTTCACTGCAAGCGCATACCTCCGCGTATAACACGGGAAAGTCTTTCTGATATAGTTACAATCAATTGTAAAAGGTTCTTCGTTCATAAAGAATGCAGCGAGCAACTCGTGAGGCCTTCTGTGCCAATGATGTGCCAAGGTATTGATTACCTTGACAGGAATAATATCTTCTTTTGCGCCATCTCCGTCATGGGTATATTAGCTGCACAGTGAGTATATTTGCTATCACGCTTCTAATATAATTTCGTATAGGTAATCAGCAATAAATGTGCCTACTCATGGTCTTCATATGTTATTTTTTTCTGTTTTTTTTTTCTCAAAAATGTCACGTGAAATTTGCCACCTGACTGTCCTGATATGGTTCCTCTTTCACTGGCACTTATCGCTAAATGCGCTACTCCACGTGTATACGATCAGCACGCTATCAAGAAAAAAAATCACAGCATATCCACAGAGTGAATGATGATGAGTGGGGCAAGGCCCGTGTGCTCAGACTTGGGTGCACGTTAAAGAACCCTAGGTGGTCTAAATTTCCAGAGCCCTCCACTACGGCGTCTCTCATAATCATATGGTGGTTTTGGGACGTTAAACCCCACATATCATATCAAATCGATGAGTGCGGCGAAGCGTCCATCGGTCCGTCCATGCGTCCATCTGTGTGTCTGTCTGTCTGTCTGTCTGTCTGTCTTCTGTCTGTCTGTCTGTCTGTCTGTCTGTCTGTCTGTCTGTCTGTCTGTCTGTCAATCCATTCATCCGTCCATCCGCCTGCTCCTATCACACAAGATCACGCATCGGACAGACGCTTCGCCCCACTCATTATCATTCACTTCGTGGTATGCTGTGAATTTCTTATTAAACTAAAACCACTAACATCATCTAGTGATGATATTTCCGAGGAAATATACACACAATGCCATATAGTGAGCAATTTCTAAAACTAACTTGAAGTGGGTAACTCAACATACAACTCAACCGACAACCTAAAAATTCTCGCTCCTAAAAAGCAAGATGGCCATATCTGTGTCTTGCTGTTGCACTGCCCCACCTTAAACGCTAGCTCGACGTGTCGAGAATTCACTTCGTGCCTCCAGTATTCACGCGTCGTACTCTTCCGTCGTGTTGTGAATACCTCATTTTTGGTAGCATACTCTCCATCACTGCGTTGTTTATAACGTGTGCCTGCATTCGTTCTTCGCGTCAATGGCGAAAACAGTGGCGAAAAGCGGTGACAATGGTGCATTCTAATTAGGCTAATGCGTTGCCTCATTGCTGCAAACATGCACTATCGCTTCATGGTTAGTGTTTCTCGCCTCATTTCTCTCTATTTTTTCGCACATTTTTCTGACACTTAATGTAACGGGGCGAAAGACAATGTACTGGACTATTTTTGATTCTCTGGGTTTTCCGATGCAGTTGCTAGTTTGTTTGTTTTCGACTGATATACTAGAGAACCAAAGTGACCATATTCGATTTTGCTTCTTTCTGCATTCCTGCATCGCGGTTCACTTCGAAGCCACCACTACCAATTTGTTTTTCAATTAATTAAAGCATGAAATTACTTTGGACCTACTTCGACATTCACTTAACTAGTCATCTATGCTAGCAGCTATATGCCTTGTTGTTTTGTTTTTGTTCATTCTATGTTTCCCTTTAGGACTCGAACTGTTTGGGCGCAAATATGTACAAGGCGTGCAAGCTTAGGTCATCTCGCAAAACTGTGGAGCTGACGGCCTATTGGAAACGATGACAATGTTAACTGTTATATAGGTAACTGAAAATGTCTAGTTGCGAAAAATACCTCTTAATTCCAAGGTTTTTAGCTCTGAGAACATTAGAAAACAGGGCTGTCAAACGCTGTTGTATTGTGTAGTACTTTGCCTTATACTGTCGTCGTCTCATGTCGCTTGGCCTCACTCAGCCAAAACCAGATACATACACAGCAATGGGGTGGGAGAAAGAAGTGAGGGTGAAGACTGATGTGCTGGTGGGGAAGGAAAAAAGTAATAGAGTATGATGTCATTGTATGATGTCATCTCATGCCATCACTACGCAACATGCAGGAAAAGTCATGTATAAGGTAAACGCCTATATCGAGCGGATGGTAAAGACAAGTGAAGAGGGAGTTAGTCATGTGAAGGTGAAGAGAAAGAAAAGGAGGGGAGATACTGAAGCATAGCATAGACACGTATAACGCCACGCTGGCAAAAATACATTCATAGTATACCATGTAAAGTATGGTATACTTAGGGTGGGGGAAAAAAATTGCCCGCAGCTTCCCTCGGGGGAACACTGAGGAGGATGCGGAGCATATAATTGGTTAACGGGGTGTTAAAGTGCGACTTACTTGGGTCGATAGCTAAATTGGTTAACGTGGTTGTGAAATGGGGTGTTAAATTGCGACTTACTTGGGTCGATGGCTAAATTGGTTAACGTGGTTGTAGGAGGGGGTGTTAAATGAGTGAACACGTACACACGTATGCGAAAGGGCGGCGCTGGTCGAAGGGACGTCGATCATTGTGTTTGTGGATTCGTTGGACTTCATTTCACCGCGACCTTGGACGTCGACGCGCCGTACAAACCAACCGACGAGCGGCAACTGAGCGAGCGAGCGCCGACCTTGAGTATATATACAGCTCGACGGCGCATGCACTGTCAGTTGTTGAATGTTCTCGAAGCGCGACGCCACATGCGCGTCCACTGGAGAATCAGGAGAATTGTAGATGTCGAACGCGGTGTGTAGAGGAGGAAGGGTGCACAGATGGTGGAGGAGTGAAGCGCACGCGGTGTGTAGAGGAGGAAGGGATGCACAGATGGTGGAAGAGTGGGCGACGGCGCAACGGCGCATGCGCGCGCGTCAGCTGTCGAATGTTCGAGAAGCGGTGCGGACGGCGCGGACGGCGTGGACGGCGCACTACAAGGCGCGAGTATAAGATGCTTCCGCATCTAAAAGAAGTGAGAATGAAGAGCAAGCAGAGGAGATGGGAAGACGGCAAAGAATAGCATAGCTATCTATGTTGTAGGGAAGAGAGCAGGAGGGAGTACGTCACTAATGAAGTTTTCATTTCGCGCCGTATATGCTGAGAAGCTGTGTATTAGGGGCGAAGCACCTCAGACCTTGGGTCAGTTCCTTGAGGAATGCCGGGTTGATGATCGACGGATCTCAACATAAAACGTAACTTGCGTCCGTCCAAGCGTCCGTTGATGCATCCGTCAGTCCACCCGTGCTTCCATCCGCCCGTGCGTCCGGATGAATCAACGAATGTATGCTTTGTCCCAATCATCATCATTCACTCAGTGGATAGTGTAATTTTTCGGAATGATAGCGTTTGCTCGCCCGTCAACGCGAGCATCGCTGAAAAGAAGGTGAATTACTGCTCCACACTTGTTACCAATTTCACGGGGAGTGTGACTGCATGCATACATGCGAAAATACACCAGCATACAGTAAAAATAGAAACGTTGTTTTTACAAAGGATCCTCTTACCTAAATTACGAATACGATCCTTTTGTTTTTACACAGCATTCTCTTACCCAAATTACAAATACATTGCCTTCACAAGCACATATCACAACGCCAATTCATTTCCAAATTCAAAAGAGGCCGTACTAAAACGATTGTTTTTTCTAAATTCGTTTCTTTTCGGAAATGTTATTGTATGCGTTTATGAGATCGGATACTCAAAAATAAGAGCTGGTATTCTACCTATACTCATCGTGTGAATGTTTCGTAATGCAATGCACTGCTATATTCTTTCTATCAAGGCACATCTCGGCAGATGGTAGCTATCTAAGCTTCAGCCAGTCTTACTAATTGATAATTTGTAGGGCAACACCAATAAATATGAAAGATTATTATATCTTTTAAATCTTGCTGCTTCCTTTCCCACAATACCCATACCGGAACCAGGTTATAAGAAATACATTCCAAAGATGTGCTCGTATTTGCGTCTAAAACGTTGAAAAAATGCAGAAATGTCATGCTCTCTGCTTCGATTTTCGTCGGAAGCCGGTGATTTAGAGTATAATACGAATGAAAAAAAAAACGCTTGAGCCTGTCAATGTGTGCCAAAGGCCAGCTCTAGTTTACGCTGTTCTATTCTCCTCAAAAGATCATAGGTTAAAACCCTAGGAGGATCCTACTCACTGAGCTAATGAGATGGAATAATTAGGAAGCACTGGTCTGGATGTGAGTAAAAATAACGAAAAAAGACGCGAAGGTGATCTCTGGCGCTTCCATTATTTAGGCTCTTGGCAAGGCAATGCAACTGGTTCGCTATTTCTTTCAGAATTCCTTGCGCGGAGGCACTAGCAATGAGAGATTCAAAGATCAGAATAAGGTCGTTGAGACACACAGAAAAAATTAACGGAATGTATCGCGACTAATGGAAAGGTCCTCTTGATTTTAGAATGAAGTCAATCGTAGCCATTGCTTTGTACACGCACGATACGAGTGTTTTTAAGAGCTAGGCGCATTCATTTATTTGTTTCATTCTAGAAACGTCTGTACACAGCTGCACTCATTGGTTAGCACGCCACGCAAACTACTGTCTTTTAAAAAAAATCACAGAATATCCACGGACCGAATGATGGTGAGTGGGACGAAGCGTCCATCAGTCGGCCCGCCATTCCGTTCGTCTGGTTGTTGTTGCTTCCATCCATCTGTGTGACCGTCCGTGCGACCACCCGTGCGTTCGCCCGTGCGTTCATCCATCCGTCCGTTAGTGTGTCCATCCGTCCATCCGTCCGTCTAGTGAACACTCGAAGTACCACCATCTCGCATCTTTTCATTACCGCCATCCAGTGAATCTTCTACTACTACTACTACTACTACTACTACTACTACTACTACTATTAGTAGTAGTAGTAGTAGTATTAAATAAAGAAAATGAGAAATGCATACATTTTCCTGCTCAAAGTCACAATAATTTTCGCAGAATTAGAATCTCGGATAGAACTGCATATATAATTTAATTTTCTTGCAAGCGCCGCATTAACTTCACCGTATGAAACTGAGCGTTACGGGCGGACAATGCTTTGTGCCAACCGAACTCCAAAACACGCGAGCGCACAGTGACAAGTGGGCTTCGTCGAGAAAGCACGTGCGTGTCTAAACGTTGAAAGAAAAAAATTGACCCCGTATCTGCATGTAACCTGAAAATGTCGTCGAAAGACAATAGTCTTGCGTGTAGAGAGAGTGAACAAAATATTCATTCGAATTTCTGCGCAAGAAAATCGGTGAAGTGTATTCCGGAGGCGCTGCGTTAGAGTGCCTCGAGCGTGCAGCGGAGGCGAACAAACGCATCAAGTAACGTCGCACTCAAGGCATGAGCTCCATCTGGCAGTCTTTTTAGAAAACAAAGCGCGTCATTTTGATACGGGTGTGCGCGCCCATCTAAGAGGTGATAAGGTGTAGAACGCAAGGCGACGGGTAGGTGCCGCCACCGTCTCCTCGTAGCAAAGTGTTGTAAACACTCGCCTTTCCGTGGAAGCGTTGCATGGTCAGCGCAGCGTGATAAGCGCTACAGTTCATAAAATTACTTATGCGTGTCTTTTCTAGTAAAAGATGCACATGCAGAACATATACGCGTTGTTATGGTGCCCCAACATGCGCAATAATTGCTTTTTAGTTGACAATCACATAAGCGTGAACGCTCAACCCTATGCAAGAATGGTGGGCGCTGCGGATGAAGTCGACCACTTCAAATACCCGATGCAGTTCACAGTGGACGAATTAACAAATGTACAGACAGACAGACCAAAAATTTTGCATTGAAGATCCCAAGAAAGACTATCGTGCTTTAAAAAATGGCAGATTCCACGTACAGTGGGAATCGATGATATGTGAAGCACGAATGAGAAAGGTTGATATGTCACTTTAATATCAGCACAACGTTACGAGGTAGAGGTAAATGATGCCATACATGATTTCCGTGTCATGATTATCATGTTTCGATGTGTCGTTTACCTTCGTCATCTATTCACGTCACGTGATATCAAATTTAGTATATGTGGAGCTATCGAAACGACTGTGAGCACGGTATGAGTGTGGTATGTTGTCATGTTCGTACATGACACACGTGTTAGAATTATCATGTTTACACTAGTCATATACTTTCGTCATCTAATGACGTCATGTAACACTAAATTTGGTATATGTGGAGCTAGCGAAACGGCCGCGAGCGCATCATGAAGGGCCCAATATACTCCAATGTAGCGTTGACCCACGCCTACGGGTCAACACTATGGCGAGTGACGAAAGCTTCGACTAAGGCGACTTTGTGCATGTGACAAGGCGGCAGCCAAAAAGAAGACTAGTGATGCCATCTCCATTAACGACAAAGATTGCTACAAGGACGCGAGTGTCTACAATATACACAATTCTGTTTGCGCCGGTCGATGCTGCTCAAAGTCTCAACCGGCTCTTACGTCAAGCCACGTCTAGCTCTTTTGAGGAATTCGCCCAAAAACAGATTGCGGACGTGCGGATTAATGGTGGTCGTATGAATAATCTAGCCGTAGACGTCATTCAACGAAGCACATTGGAAGCGTTGAGCAACGTCAAGATGTTGGATAACATCAATGTTCACTTATACACACCTGATGGCCGCGACTCTACTGCAGGCGTCATCTGCGATGTCGACATTTCCATCAGCGAAAGTGACTTTGCAGCTCTCATCAAACCGGTGTCTGCAGAACTTACTATACTGCAAGCTCGTCGCCTTGGCAAATCACGCTGCGGGAAGCTCGTGTTCAAGGGTGACAGCCTTCCATCGCAAGTCAAGGTCGGCCATTTTCGACACACAGTGCGACCCTTTGTACCGAAGCCCGTTCAATGCCGGAAATGTTATAGACTGGGACATGTCAGTGCTGTTTGTACAAACCTGGTTGTGTGCTCGCTATGCTCAGAATCACATAGCGCAGACGCTTGCCAGGCAAAACTTCGAAAATGTCGAAACTGTCATGGCCCTCACGAAGCATCGTCGAAAGATTGCCCAATCATGAAAAAGGAAATGCAAGTGTTGAGGCAAATGGTCCGAGATGGCTCAACTCACAGGGAGGCCGCTGCCCAAGTACGACGCCGGCGGTCTCGTTGCCGAAGGTCCCTGAGGAGGCACAGTGCCGAAGCAAAAACTGCACCTCACCAAATGATCGCCGGCATACCACTTCAATCGTCCAGACACGCCGACGACAAATCATCCAAGCAAGACAAGAGCATCACCCGCTCGCCTGAAGCATGGCCAGCACTGCCAACGATAGACCCGCCGATTGAACCGCCTCATCACTCGTCTACAATCACTTCGGAACGAGAATGCGGTGATAGTCGCGATAAGGAAATCGTAGCCATAATAAAGGCCCTCATGAATTCCATTCGTATGCTCCTCACTAGCATTGACAGTCCGGCTGCTAAGAGGGCACTTCAGTTAGTGGATGCGCTGAAGCCGGTGCTATCAGGTCTGGAAAGGCACCATGTCTCCTCCTCTGCAAGCCTTCCGTAAAGAAGTCAAAGAAGCTTCGATTTTTCAGTGGAAGGCCCGAGGCCCCAAGCCTCGTATATCTGATATCCAACAATTTGTGTTCAAAAACCAGTTTCCAATTATTGTTATCTGCGAGCCACGGCTACACAATGCCATACGACTATCCAAGTGCAAAGCCTTCAAGTCCGCTACCTGCAATGAACAGAGTAAGGTCATTGTATATATCAGATGCGACCTTACCTATATGGAGCACCGTGTAGCACCTCACGATGACAACGATATGTATGCTTGACAGTAAAACGTAGAGACCTCAAGTTCACGCTAGTAGGCGTATATATATATATATATCACCTTCAAGCCATTTTGAACCCGAAAGACTACGTGCACTGTTAACCGCCACACCTAGACAATGGATCATCACCGGAGATTACAACGCTCACCACCCACTATGGGGAAGTGAGAGGATAGACCGTCGTGAAGGGCAAGTATTCTCCTCTGCTCTGGAGAAGAAGCTGCTTTGTGTAAATGACGGAAGCCCAACGTTTCCACGGGGAATGACATACAGCAGCTGTCTTGACTTGACATTTTTGTCACGAAGCCTAAACGGAGAGGTTAAGTGGTTCGCAGACTATGAAACTCATGAAAGGGACCACAACCAACTTGTTTAAAGATCAAGGGCCTGAAAAAATCGGAAAACTACGACACTTCGATTCGCATCGACTGGAAAAAGTTCAGGTCACTGACAGAAAACAGGTGTCAAGAAAATAAAGCGCCTCCTCTTGACACCCTCGAGGATATGATTAGGATTGCTGCTCAGAAAGCTGCCTATATTGAACATACTTCAAAATATTGTCAACAAGAAGTGGAATTGGAACGTATCAGAGCGATGCGTCATCGTGCAGAACAAAGGTATTGACGCACAAAGTCCATTCACGGCTTGAGGAAAGCAAGGCACCTACAGAAAAAAATTCAGCGGCGAATCAATTCACTTTAGTTCTTTCGGTGGAAATCTCTGTGCGAATCATTGGATCCACGCAAGCCTGTGACACTGACATGGAGGATTGTTCATGGCCTACGAAGCCCCGCCGTGGTGGTCTAGTGGCTAAGGTACTCGGCTGCTGACCCGCAGGTCGCCGGTTCGAATCCCGGCTGTGGCGGCTGCATTTCTGATGGAGGCGGAAATGTTGTAGGCCCGTGTGCTCAGATTTGGGTGCACGTTAAAGAACCCCAGGTGGTCGAAATTTCCAGAGCCCTCCACTACGGCGTCTCTCATAATCAAATGGTGGTTTCGGGACGTTAAACCTCACATATCAATCAATTCATGGCCTACGAACATCGCCACATCAACATAGCCCCTTCATGTGTCTGTCTTCCCCCAAGGATGCACCGAAATTGAAGTAGCAGAAGATTCCTGCATGAAAGCTGCCCGTCAGGCGTCCGCGTGCATTATGCGTCACCTAGAAAACGCTCCAGTCTCCAGAGATTCAAGAATGCACACATTTTCATCTAGAGGAACTCCAAGCGGCCTTGACGGCATGCAAACGATCTTCATCGCCTGGTCCAGATGGGATCACGAACATGGCTCTTTGCAACCTTGGTGAAGCAGCTCGACGGGCTCTTCTATGCGTGTACAATTACTCGTGGAGCAACGGATTTGTCCCTCATTTGTGGAAATCCAGCTGCCTCGTCCCTGGGCTAAAACCAGGTAAATTTCTTATAGACTTGACCTCTTATCGCCCCATCGCGCTTACCAGCTGTTTCGGGAAAGTGATGGAGAGGATGAATTTGACTGGCCGAGAGTGGTACCTGGAGCACCACGAGGTATACCCTGATGCTACGATGGTCTTTCGGCGTGGGTGGTCCGCAATTGATAACGTTATTGACCTGGTCTCATCTGTGCAGCATCAAGAAAGGCTGAAACGTTTATCTGTGGCATTGTTCTTGGACGTGAAAGGTGCATAATATAATGTATCACATGAAGGCATTCTGGATGTCAAGGAAAATGTTGGATTAGAGGGTCGGGTTTACTAATGAATTGACAGCTATTTGAAAGGCAGAGCGTTCTTCGTACAGACAGAGAATGGCACACCAACGCATCATCGCATCCGTCGTGGTGTACCTCAAGGTGTTGTTCTTAGCCTTAAACTTTTCACTCTAGCGCTCCTCGACCTGGTTGACGCACTTACAGAATCAGCCCATCTATCAATATATGCAGGTGACATCTGCATTTGGGCGTCAGGTATAACGCGCCTTCATTTGCGTGCCCGGCTTCAGAGAGCGGCTACACTGGTGACAAAGTACCTGGAAAACGTGGACTAGAGCTGTCATTGAGGAAGTGCTCGCTTATAGCATTCATGTAAAGGCGATGTGGCGACGCTCATATGTTATTAAAATCAATGGACACACGATCAACTACGTGAGGACCCACCGATTCCTCAGAGTAATAGTGGATCGCGACCTCTCCTGGAGCCCTCACATCGCCCACATTAAAACTTAACTCACCATGATCACCCACTTGCTGAGGTTTCTTGCTGGAAAAACGGGGGGTGCATCGGTACGCGCGATGCTTCAACTTTGCACTGTTCTGTTCCTCGGTTATATGCGATACAGCTTACCCGTGCTTTGCGGGATCCGAAGAACAAATTTGCGCGTCATCCAGTCGATCTAAACCCAAGCACTGCGAATATGCCTTGGTCACCCGAGATGCGCGTTTACAGCAGCGACAGTCATCATTGCGCGTGATTATCCAGTCAACGCATACATCCGCCTAGACGCTTTGAGAATACACCTAAGACATTTCGCTCGGCTTCTATCACATCACTTCACCTCACTTCGAATTTCTAGGCTCCACTCAGCATTCAGCGCAACTGTAGCTCAGCATTGCACAGTGCTTCCATTGCACTTCACGCATGCAGCATGGCCGCCGATATCATTGTGGTGTCTACACCCACTCAAAGCCTTTCTTGCAACTACTGTCATCCAAAATAAGAAAAACTCGTCGCATCTAGCCCTGAAACAGGCCATATTACTCTTCCTGCAACAGAAGCACAACAGACGCCTTCACAGTTACACAGATGGCTTGGTGTCTTCAGTATGCACAGCAGGGGCAGTGGTTATTCTCGCGAGGCACATCACAATTATATTCATGACATCGCTTTGACGTCGTCGACAGCTGCAGAACGCGCCGCCATACGTGCAGCTCTGAAGTTTATAGTTGAGGAACCTTCGGGAACTTGGATCTTCTCGGACTCGAAGGCAGCTCTTCAATGTCTGATGTCACCTTTTTGCCATGGACCTAATGAACAGTTATTAACTGAAATCAGGCTTCTTCATCACCAAGCAGTCTAGAAACAGCACAACATATTGTATCAGTGGATATCAGGTCATTGCGGTATATATGGCGATGACCACGCAGATGAGGCCGCTAGATCTGCACATGACGGTACCCAATACACATTCATTCCGTTCTCAAGAACCGACGCAGCTACAAGACTTCGTTCGCTTGCACGTGACATCTCACTGGTACAGTGGAACTCAACAGAATTCACAAACGAACGTCTGCATAACTTGGATCCCGATCTGAAGCTTCGTGTTCCCTCAGGGATATCTCGGGCTGAGGAGACTCTTCTATGCCGGCTGTGGCTTGGAGTGTCCTTCACGAACGCATACGCCTATCTCATTGCAATGGCCAGTTCTTCTACATGCACTTACATCCGCTGCGAAGAAACCATCGTGCACCTTCTATGTGAGTGCACCCACTTCAACGCGCCAAGACAAGAACTGACTGTAGCTCTGGATAGACTGGATGATCGGCCTTTGTCGGAGCGAAGGATTCTGGGTCATTGGCCGAGCCCATCCTCAGCGCAGAAGGCTTTGAAAGCTTTGCTGCACTTTTTGCGGACAACTGGCCTCAACGACAGACTTTAGTGTCTTATACTCTTTGAGGTTGCCTTTCCTCTCCGCTATTTTTTGTAATTTCTCTCTCTTCGCAACATTTCTTTTTATCATCTTCTATTCCCCACATCCCTTTTCCCAGAACGGGGTAGCCAGCCGGTCTAAGAATTGGCTAACCTCTCTTCCCTGTCCTTCCGCATTAACTTTTTTTCCTCCTCCTGACCCGAGCGCACGCTCAGCAGGCGAACACTCAATAGTCTGACGCCAGGCGCAACTAGAGTTACTGTATATGCTACCTTTAGGTAGCAGAGTTGCGCCACTGTTTTCCGGGCGCCGGTCGCTCCGCCTGCAGGAGTTCAGCGTTCCTATTCGCTGAGCGCCATCACGTGGTCATAAGTGGTTCAACTGCACAGCGGAGAAGCCAACGCTACGATGATTCCGGGCAGATAAAGCTTGGTTGACATCGGCAGTTGTTATTCTCGCCGCACTCATTCGGTACTGTAGTCATGTTGGTCGGGAGAAGTGTGCTATCAAGTGCATGCTGTGGTAAGATGTACTACTTACAGCCCATGTGATTAGGCACAGGTGCAGCGGATGTTGCCAGAGAAAGATTATTGTTCAGTGAGGAAGGAATAAATGTTTGACTTCTTTTTATCTATCCGTGGCACTGCGAACTTGCTAAACTTGTATTACCCACAGATGCAGTGGTTACGTTATAGCTGCAGAGTTGGTCAGTGTGTGTCGGCCGCATACGTCCCAATTGGTCTGACTGGTATAGCACTACAAAAAAAGGGAGAATAAGTTAAAATATACTTATTAAAATCGGAAAGGTGTTGCGGCTAGCGCGCGAATTACGTGAATTCAATGCAGCTTTCAAACCTTACGCGGAAGGATTGTTAGGCACGGCAGGGCTGTTGAACAACGATTCACATCAGCTGTCGTGAGCCGCGATTGTATTACGAGCGTAGTAGAGAGCCGCGCGTAATATGGGCGTCGCACGGGTACTCTCGATCGCTATCCAGATCGATTTAGTTTAAGGCAATAAAACTACACCTGGCTCCCTCACACAGTTAACAAATGAGGAGTAGCCGGCGCCACGCATTGGCACCAACCTCTCCTTGCATACATTTAATAGAAAAAAGAGTCCATCACGATGAAAAAAATTCACCCTTAACTGATTCGATAGCGATCAAAAGTGCAAAAATAAATTCATATTGGTAAATGGGAAAAACAGTGAAAAAGAAGGCGAAACTAGTGTAACCAAGCTTAAATAAAAAGCTAGTATAAACCAACCATCTTACTGGTTCAACGAGCCGACGCACTTTGTTTTATTATTACATACCAAAAACGTAAGCATCAAATCAAGGCTTCTAGGCGTCACCGGAGCAACCGAGTTTTACTCATACCTTTAAAAAATAAAAAGAAAGCGAAAAAAATGGCAGCATATCGACGGAGTGAATGATGGGGAGTGGGGCGAAGCATTCGTCCATCCATTCGTTCTTGCTTCCGTCCGTTCCTGCGTACGTCTGTGTAACCGTTCATGCGTCCGTCCACCCGTTCGTGCGTGCGTCTGTTCGTGCATCCGTCCCTGCGTTCGTTCATGCATCTGCGCCTGCGTCCGTTCATGCGTCCATCCATGCATCTGTCTGTGTGTCCGTTCGTCCATCTATTCAGCACTCCAAAAAAATGGCAGCATATCGACGGAGTGAATGATGGGGAGTGGGGCGAAGCATTCGTCCATCCATTCGTTCTTGCTTCCGTCCGTTCCTGCGTACGTCTGTGTAACCGTTCATGCGTCCGTCCACCCGTTCGTGCGTGCGTCTGTTCGTGCATCCGTCCCTGCGTTCGTCCATGCATCTGCGCCTGCGTCCGTTCATGCGTCCATCCATGCATCTGTCTGTGTGTCCGTTCGTCCATCTATTCAGCACTCCAAGTACCACCATCTCGCATATTTTCATCATATATTCTCCATATAGAAGCACCACCATCCAGTGGACATTTCAAGGACTAAACGGGAGGTGGTACATGCACACTTTCTTACGGCTCGTGCTTCGGGTTTACTTCCCACCTTTAACCACCTCGAGTTCATGGTATATACTAGTTTACTGTATTCATGGCTATGCGGCTCAACGCTCGCTAAACCTTTCCAAAACCAAGGAGGTTACACCCAGAGAGTATAACGTAGCATTCCTTTCTTGTCAGATCGTGCTCAATGTACATGCCAATAGCTGCTAATGGGGATCGCAGCGTGCGCGTTACCTAAAGGCCGAATGCTCATGTCTCTTATTCCCCCTTAGCAGCCATTAACATGTGCAATGAGCACTATCTTTTATTGTTCAACAACGCACAGAAGAAATCTCCTACCGGAACCACCTTGGAGGTCAAAATCGTAAGGACTGCTATTTCGATTATGTTCCACTGGTGGTTCCGTACAACGAGGGACGCACAAGCCACGCCATAAGGAGCTTCGCCCCTAAAATAAATAAAGCCGCGCTTATAATACAATGTAGCACTCTGAAGCGCGAGCGTTGCTCCTACGTGGGTGCGAGTGGCTTTCCCGCAACACATTTGAACCAAAGATGGCGTATTTTGGCGCAACTCTGCTACCGAAAGGTAGCATATACAATAACTCTAGGTACGACCAGCGTTCGTCGGCACGGCCCGACGGCAACCGGCGCTAAACGCGATATGCTACATTTTGCGCCAGCCGGATGAGCTGAAACGCGCATGAGTCAAAGCAACGCAGCGCAGCGCGCGCCTGCGAGTATATGGCAGGACCGGTGCCTGGCATGGCAACGCCGGCCGAGACCCGACCAAATGAACGCCGGTGAGCACGCGCGCCGCGTCACGTCGAATGTATTGGCGCCTTGACTGTGCAATGTAGTTATGTTCTCACATGACACGCATCTCATGATTATCATGTTTGCACCAGTCACATACCTTCGTCCTCCATTGACGTGACGTAGTACCAAACTTCGCATATATAAAGCTAGGGAAACGGCCGCGAGTGCATCAAGAGCGTAGCATGTAGTCATGTTGTTACATGACACACATCTCATGATTATCATTTTTGCACCAGTCACATACCTTCGTCAACCATTAACATACCGTATTTCCAAATTTGGTATATGTGACGCTAGCGAAACGGCCGCGAGCGCATCATGAGTGTGGCATGTAGTCATGTTACCTCACATGTAGGTCATGATTTTCATGTTAGGGTCTCTCGCGTGTGTTCGCTATCTAATCGTGTCATGCCATACCAGTTTCGCAACATTCCGTGTGAACGAAACCACCGCAAGAGCTGCAGGACAGTGAAATGTAAACCATGATATTCATGATTGATTGATTGATTTGTGAGGTTTAACGTCCCAAAACCACCATATGATTATGAGAGACGCCGTAGTGGAGGGCTCTGGAAATTTCGACCACCTGGGGTTCTTTGAAGTGCACTCAAATCTGAGTACACGGGCCTACACTATTTCCGCCTCCATCGGAAATGCAGCCGCCACAGCCGAGATTTGATCCCGCGACCTGCGGGTCAGCAGCCGAGTACCTTAGCCACTAGACCACCGTCACCATGGGGGCACCATGACATCCATGACATACATGTCATGATTCTCATGCTATGACTAGTCAAATATTTTCTCCATACAGTCATGTTACGCCATACCAAGTTTGTATCGATACTATAATCGAAATGGCTAGGAGAGCTAAAATTTGTTGGTGGCTAGACAGATAGATAGACAGATAGATAGATAGATAGATAGATAGATAGATAGATAGATAGATAGATAGATAGATGTATAGATAGATAGATGTTTAGATAGATAGATAGATGTATAGATAGATAGATGTATAGATAGATGGATAGATAGATGGATAGATAGATGGATAGATAGATGGATAGATAGATAGTTGATAGATAGATAGATAGATAGATAGATAGATAGATAGATAGATAGATAGATAGATAGATAGATAGATAGATAGATAGATAGATAGATAGATAGATAGATAGATAGATAGATAGATAGATAGATAGATAGATAGATAGATAGATAGATAGATAGATAGATAGATAGATAGGCACGCGCAAAGTCACCGAAGTTCGTTAACAAATGTTTCGCATTTGAAATTCAACAGCAGAAAAATATAGAGTGATGGAGAAAACCATTGAAAGTGAGAGAAGGAAGCAGAGAGATAGAGAACGTATGAGAAAGGCCTATATAACGAAAACAGAATATAGAAAGAAACAGTCACAAAAGAGAGAAACCAAAGAGCAGGCCACCAGCTGCAATAAAAAAAATAGGGAGAAAAGTTACCAGTTCTTTCGTGCTCGAATACAGCTGATGGGCGAAGCTCCTTAAAAATGGGACACAAACAACTCTCCACCTGATCTCATAGTTGATGTCAAAGCACCAACTCGCCCAACAGTTAACTCTAATGATGTTCTCCTGATCTCGATGCTGTCTTTTATGAAGCTGGTAAGGTAGGGAGTGCGTGGGGAGGGCGTCTGGTGCACTCGGTGGAGGGAACGACTCAGTCAGTGAGTGACGACTGAGTCAGCGAGTCAGTGAGCCACCAGCCGCCGCGTGCGCTCCCGCTCCGCCACACCGGGAGCACACCTGTTGTTTTGCTCGGCGCACTTGCCCGGCGTTGAAAGCTTCGACGGCGACGGTTGAGTGCTGATCTGTGGAGCTTGGCTCCTAACACATAAAGGTAGATATGAAAAGGGAAGTCATACGTAAAAAAAGAACGCATTCTGGGCCGGCATGTCCACTGCGGCTGGCTTCGCTTATTCATAATGGCGCTGTCAGCGTTTTTGTTTTTGTTTTTTGTTCGCGACACCTGCAGTGCGCAGGTTGGCATATGGAACACTCTGGCACCAGATGTTTTTCGCGGCAATATGTAACGAATCTTACACTGCTACGACAGCGGATAACCACTACTTAAAGGAGTACTAACATCAAATTTACTGATGTCAAGATTTTTGTGTCAACGAGTAGCTATCGACGCCCCAGTAGCGATTCGCGCCCTAAAACGCACCTGAGAGACGAATGAATATCTGTAATACTGATTCTTATATTTCCTAGTTAGTAGGAGACTAAAGTTAAATAACAATTTACGCGAAAGTAAAAGCTCAATTTATGACAACACCTAAAACGACAATATTATCAACAACAGTGCCATACTTACAAAGAAATTAAGGTAAATGCACACGAACACAAGCGCCACAAGAGGACATTTTCAAAATAATTCCCCTGACGTCAGACGGACCGCCTACAATTAATCACTAGTAATCGATCTGACTGCAATAAATAAAAAATTTCCGCATATCAAAAGACGCAATAATGTTTTATGTTTGATTCATGAAAAAAAGAAGCGCCGGATGTTTCTATGGAGAATTGCGTGAATGGTTCATAAATTCAACTTTTGCGTGGGTACAAGGGCAGGTGGTGCCATCTAGCGGGGCGCAGTTGAAACAAAAGCGTCGGCAATATCGGGGCCAATGGAGGCAAATTGATCAATTGCCGTTTTCGCTGCTGTGTGTCCCCCCCTGCTTTCGGTCTGCTGCATCTAGCGCAGTAAATCCGGGCAACATTGTGCAAGGCAACAGTAGCATGAGACGGACCGGTTGGTCCGCTTCTTGAAGCGGGTAATTTGAAGTGCGGTAACCTTATGCGCACCACTAAAACGTGATTTTATTTCAAAACAGGCCCTTTATTGGCACAAAAGTAACGAGGTTTATGGACCACCATTTCAACAATCAGTGTCGACTTAATAGTTGACTTTAGTGTCATTTTAAGTAGCACCAACTTGTTCTTCCTCTTCATTTAGCCCCGGCCTCAAGGACGGGTCTCGTACTGCCAGTGAAAAATAACTCATTCGCCAACAAAGGATTTACCCTGCAGCAGCTCGGCGCAAAGTGTAGTGATCAAATTCGGCTGTTAATCTTAGGCGTCTAGTCCTTCGGTCCGTCGGTGCGTACGAAGTCAACCCGCTGGCTGTGTTGAGGTTTGTGGCTTGGAAAGGCATAAAACACCACGCAATTTACGTTTTTTTCCGCGCCTCGACGTGCAGGTTTTCACGGAGCAGTGGTTCCCCGATATAGTAGCACGTATTGTCACTCTGAATGATCATACTCACGATGTGGATGGAGCACATGGCAAATCAGTCGATGCGACACAATAAATCGCCCGCATGATTCAACACAGCAAAGAGAGCCATTAGGGAGGGCATGGTCGGGAGCCGCTCACCTTTGTAAACTCGTGGCCGTGAGTCGGCTCCAAACACACTCAGACCGTCGACGTCATTGTTACTAGCGTATCGTCAGTCAGGATGGTACTTCTGGAATATATTACACCGAATACGTAGCACTACTGTGGATGTCGCAGGACAGTCTATATTTTTGTTTTTTTTTCTCCTTTGCTTTTCTACGCTGTTTGACATCGAATTAAAATAGCCTTGACGTGACGGATGCCATTCAAATTTGGCCAACAAGACCTATGTATACCAAGCGATCGAATAATGGGCACATCTCAATCTTCAAATTTGATGTCAGTGCTTATTTAAAAGCTATTTTGCGTGGCCGCAACATTAAGTTGCGCTCAGAATTGGGCCTAATGATAATCCTAATAGTCGACAATTTATAAAACGTCATTTTATTACAGGGCCTACCATTATGAAAATATTAGGGACAAAGCTTTGTCAGTGTTATCTTTAATGCTAATAACAGTAATGTATGGCCATACATGGACCAGCATTTTGTCAGCGACAGAAGATGATGCAAGCGAAATGCATGTGGCAAAACAGCGTTCAGTCTATGAGCAGTTCACATGAGAATTGACTTGGTAATTGAGACTCTGCGGATTGCAGGACTTCTTCGAAGGCTGGTTAAAGTAGAGCTAACTGCAATATAGTATAGAAAGTTTGTAAGCATAGGGTTGTTAACTTCCAAAAGTTGTCAAATAAACAATTTCATTTCTTTTTCAAGTCCACGTTTTCTATTATTCTACCTTCATTCCCGGAGAACTAAGTCACTACGAGGAAACGAAAATTGGTAGGGAGACTCTGAAATACATACTAGTAAGTTTAAGGTGTTAAACATAGTTGATCCTTTCATCATAGGAATTGGTAAAACACTAAAGTAAAACGTGTGCTTTGAGAAGTAGTTTAACCTTTATCTTAAATATATTTAAGAGGGCTTGCGCAATGTATTTTGGTCTAAATGCATCCACGTTGACGCGTAGTCAAGCATCGCCATTCCATCCAACATCAATGATTACCGAAACCTTTGTTGTTATAGATGCTTGTTGTAGCTGTAGTATATAGATAACGGTGGCCGCGGAACCATAGAACGCGATGTGACAGCCAGGAGCGCAAGACTGATTAGACACCGTACTTTGGTTAGTCCAGGTTCGCCAACTCGAGGCACGATGGAATTATGAAACACCACTGCCCGACGAGAGGAAAATGCATTGCGTGTCGTGTTTCACTTTGGTCGGCCACGATTATTCGCTGAATGACCACACGTAGGGAACGTGAGGTTTAACCAGGCTATGCTGGTGGGCGTCGCAAAGCTATTTTAGGTGTGTATGGATTCTATGAACGATGGTGATGCTTTGGGTAAGGTCGCACACCTGAGGGGTGTGTTAAGGCGTTGACCAAATTTCACTTCTATTAGAAACGCGCCGAATGGCACGGGCTTTTAGAAACGACGCGTTGAATGAAATAATCGTGTAAGCCATGGTAATGATGCATTTTCAGCCCTTTACCACAAACGCTGTTAGAGGAGGGTTGTTTGTATAAAAGGCATATTTTTTAACATTACAAATATGGGACTCTGGCGCAATGGATAGCCTGCCCGGCATGTGTTGTCGCGTACCCATAGGTCAAGGACTTGACTCCCATTGACGAAACTTTTTCTTTCTCTGCTGATCATGCGTATTTTTAGATGTCAATTCTATTACAAAAGTACGTCACAGGAGTCTTGGTGAACCGAGGCATAAAACACTTTCATGTGAAAAGCAACAACCTCAATCTTGAGGTTAAAGGCAGAAGAAAGCCCAAACAGATGCACACTGTCAAGTCTTTAAGGTCCGCGTGGAAAGGAAGTTTTGTACGCATAAAAATAATACATTTGTCCCAAGGCTGAGAAAATGCGCCAGCTACTTCATCCAAATAATAATATATAACACATTTTGTCTGATAAATCACACTGATAGTTCTGTATTTTGTCGTTGTTCACTCATAGTAACCGTGCGAGCGTATGCTTTGCAAATACTCCGAATTCTTCACTAAACGTTTTGCACCCAGCATTCCATTGAAGTCGCAAGTATAGGCTACACCTAGCCTCTGATTAGTAAACAAGGTTTCCAGATTGTTCAACAATTTAAAATATACCAGAGGCGATATAATTCAATTCATGACCTGAGAGGTGCTCGATTTTACTTAATAAAATCGAACGTCAAATGAACAAGCTGGAGCGCCAATGGTGGAGGAAATTTTGCGAATCACTGAATCCTCGCAAACAAATGTCCCTTACGTGTCGAACGGTACGTGGCCTTGGGTTGAATTCAACACAACGGCATCCGCTCAGCACACTGGCTTCTACAACAAGGCCGCCTGCACGTTGACATTGCCGAAGATTTCTGCGTAAGGATTGCGGGTGATGTGCTCACCATGAGTGATGAGGTTACCGGCGATGCTCCTGTAGCGCGTGTCCCTGAACTAAATGTGCTTTTCTCTCTAGAAGAACTGGACGCAGCCCTAGCTACCTGCAGGCGTTCATCGTCACCTGGGCCGGATGGCATCACGTATGCTTCGTTATGCCATCTTGGAGGACGGGGCCGGGACCTGCTACTGGAAGGCTACAACCAGTCATAGACTGACGGTATCGTTGCTGGTAGGTAGAAATCCAGCCGCTTGGTACCGATCTTCAAACCTAAAAAATCACTGCTTGACCTCGCATCTTACCGACCTATTGCGCTGTTTAAGAAAGAAGGAAGGATACTAGGAGGAAAAGAACGGCAGGGAGGTTAGCCAGCCTATAGGCAGCCGGTTTGCTACCCTGCGCTTGGGAGGGGGATGCGGGAGATAAAAAATAGAGAGCTGCGTGGTAAAAGTAATGGAAAGAATGGTCCTCACACGACTCAAACGGTACCCCGAGCGCTACAATATATATCCAGAGTCTATAGCTGGTTGTCGACGAGGCTGTTCTTCTATAGACAATGTCATCTACCTTGTGAGCTCTGTGCAACAACAGAAATATCTCAAGCGCATATCCGTTGCTATGTTCCTCGACGTGAAAGGGGCTAATGACAATGCAATGCCCGACGCCATTCTCGATGCTTTAGAAAAGATTGAAATCGGTGGAGAAATGTTTAAATGGATTCGGGGCTACTAATTGAAGAGATCCTTTTTCATGCACACTGCCGAAAGCCGCACCATAGACAATTACTCCTCTCGTGGCGTCCAACAGGGTGGGGTTCTCAGCCCTACTTTGTTTAACCTCATGATTATTGGACTTGCCTGAGTTCTGCCTCGATCAGTCACTCTGTACGCCGATGACATCTGCATCTGGGCTTCGGCTGTGACGTGACCCCAGGTACAGGCAAGGCTCCAAAAGGCAGCGACAACAACGTTGAAGTATCTCCAAGCTCGAGGGCTACGGAATTCCCCCGAGAAATGCGCCTTAGTTCTTTTCACTCGCAAGGCGATGTTCTGTATTCCGTTTCCATCGAGAATGTCAGAATTTAGCATATGAGATGTCATCAATTTCCGGGCATCATTATTGACAGAGATCTTTTGTGGAGTGCTCACATCCCGTACTTGAAGAAGAGGCTCAGCCCTATCACCCATGTAATGAAATTTCTCGCCGGTAAAACTTGGGAAACATCCATGTCAGCCATGCTTGAACTATACAAAGCGCTCTTCTTGGGGTATTTTAGATGTACCACACCCATGTTTTGAAATGTTGGAAAAACCAACATCTGGGTCCTTCAAAGGATTCAACGCCAAGTTCTTCGCACATGCTTGGGATCACCTGGGTGTACTAGCATGGTCACAACTATTGCCTTTGCCAAAGACCACCCGATTACGACCAATATAACTGTCGACACACTCTGGGCGCACATTCACCACATATCCACACTGCCAAACCACCACCTTGCTAGCCGACCACTGAAAAGACCGAAGACAGAGTTTCCAGAGTAGTGACGGCTAACCAGCATTCCATCTCCTCGAGATTCTCACCCACAACCATACCGCTTTGCCCAGAGTGGTGCCTGCAAAGACCACCTGTACACCTTGAAGTCCCGGGGATAACCAAAAAGGCTACTTTGTCATCTTCATTCCTCAAGCAGTTCTCATTGGACCTTTTGCATATATCAAATAAGAACCGAACTCATATCTATACGAACGGTTCAGTCTCGGGAAGTTCGACGGGTGCTTTTGTGATTCCATCACGGTCAATCACCATCAAGTTTAAGACTCCACACGTCACAACATCTACAGGCTCCAACCTCGCCGCCCTTCTAGCCGCAATTAGATTTGTTATATGAGAATATCCTGCTAAGTGGGCTATCTTCCGCTACTTCACGACAGCCCTTCAATGTATGCGAAGTCTACGACGTGGGAGCTGCCATCAGATCGCATCTCATATCAAGAAGATCTGTCATCGCGCCACTAACAAAAGAAATGACATAATCTTTCAATGGTCACTGTGGGATTGGTGGTAACCACCTCGCCGACAACGCTGCCCGTTGTGCCCATGACGGAGCACCCACACTGCTCATACTCCTGTCAAGGGTTGATGCTGCAAAAAAAAAAACTTCGCCGCATCGTGCATAATACCACACTTATGCATTGGAATCAACCACTACACTCCACTTGACGTCCACAGAACACCACCTCATTACTCAAATTGCAGCTGCCGTGAAAGACTTCGTGACGGGACGCTACAATGTTGTGTTGGTTGTGGGTCAGCGTTTCCTTTACCAATTCATTCAGTTATCGCATTGGTATGGCTGACTCCCCCAACTGTGATAACTGCCATTGTGTAGAAACTCTCGACCATGTCCTGTGCCATAGTCCAAAATTTGAAGAAGATCACGGGACTCTCCAGTGAGCCTTAAGGAGGCTGGATGACTGACCCTTTACTCTGGAAAAGATCTTGGGAGCGTGGCCTTCACGAACTTCTGTCCAGAAAGCCACACGAGCCCTTCTACAATTCTTTAGGGCAACGTTGCTGTGCGACCGCTCGTTAAACCTGAACTGTGTGTGGTGTGTGTGTGTTATGTGCAATGTGTATCTCCGCTCTCTCTATCTTTTTCTCCCTGAATGCCCTCTCCCACGTGTAGGGTAGCAAACTGGACTTAGTCTAGTTAACCTCCCTAACTTTCTAATATTGTCTTCCTTCTTCTTTCTCCCAATTCGTTTTCGTTAACTGTTGATGTTTTGTTTGCGAATACCTAAATTATTGCAGCCAAATGACTCGCTTCTCCGAAAAGATGTACATTGGTCCCTTTTTTGCAGCCTCAGTTTATAACTGAGCCCATTCAAGCGTAACTCTCCATTATAAACAGTTGCGAAGCACAACCTTCAGTGCTTCTTGGAGAACTTAGTTCGCTGCTGGCTATAAATATCACCTATACCCTGGGCTAGGTGGGAGTTTGATAGTCTTAGCGAACTTCGCAATCGCGGCCGGTGGAGGGGTTTCTGCGAAAGCGCGCGCTGGGCGAAGCCGCTCGTAATTGACGCATTAATTAAAGTCGACAAGGCTACGCGCACTTGTCCGTGTTTGCTGCGCCTGCCGATAATGAATGCCACACCTCTCACGGGGTCTCGTTTCTTGTTGGTTCAGGAATCTCTTCTAATTAGACTAAGGCGTTATGGGGAACATCTGGCCTGCCATCAAGTACCTACAAAAAGTTCATCGTGTGGTGCATGAAAGGCAAGAGAGCTCCCTGAACTAAGATAAAAAAAAAGAAGAAACACAACTGCCCTCTATGTAACTGCGTTAACGAAGCAGCTCCTATAACTTTTTTTTGTGAAGCTGTATGGCAAATCTGGTATCTGAGGCACACACTTAATTCTTTTTTCTAAGAATTCGCGCATAAAATTATACAATACAATTCGCTTTCCCTGATTAAATTATACTTAATAAGAGATCAAGTACTCCGAGTTCATTAGAACTCTTATATTACACTATAGTGCATGTTGCCAGGATATGAAGTTGCCTTTGGTCTTGTTAGGTACTTGGTGCCGAAGGCCTATAATGACTTGAGCCTATCAATTGTATAGATATAATAAAGAGAAAGCAGCCTGGCGCACAAATATCTAACGCAAAATTTACAATTATTTATTGCTGTTAAGGCGTGTATGTCTGTGATGCTAGGAGAAAATTAAATATCACCACTTGGCTTTCATCGGCGTCGCTTCACCTCGTGTATGTGTTATGTCGTTCATTTAGTTCTAAACCTTGTTTGAACACCAAAATTCAGTTATTTAGTTTAGTCATGTCGCTACAGGTTATTCATGTCTGTACAAAATGCGCGATTATCGAAGAAAAATTTGGCAGACTCCACGTACCTGGGAATCAACATTATGCGAAGCACGCGGAGGGAAGTTGACCATGTTGCGTTTTCTTTTGAGCGTCACGCCACGAAATGACGCTAAATATAAATACAAGTGTTGCACGCAGAGACATATGTTCCAGAGTGGCCGATGTTTATATAACAAGTTTTTCACTTGCACAACGATGTCAGCCGGAAATGTGTTTTAGCAACACCAGAAGCTGATATTAAGCGCTGATGCTCACGAAGATGCTGGCTCTTGACCGTGCTACTTAAATCGATTTCAGCACATGGCACCTAACCACAATTGACGTTAACCCGACGTGACGCCTGTATGAAAGGGGTACATATGTAATGTTTATAAAATTGGGTAGGCAGCACTGAAACTATTATTGACGTTTCACGAAGATTAGCGTCTATTTGAAAAGCGGTTCCGAGACATGGCGTAGCTCTGAGGTAAAATGCTTGACTGCCACGCAGAATGCTTGGGTTCGATTCCTGCTGGGACCATGAAATTTATTATTTGGATTCGTCGGGTGGCCGACGCTGCCTATGTCAGGTTTCTCTTAACACTAACATTTATTCTATGCCTTTATTGGGTCGACGCAACCGATCTCGGGTATTGCTTAACACTCACATGTTAAAATTACCCATGTGTGTTCTCGTCATTCCTGGGTAGATACTAAGTGTCACTCACCTGTGGCATATCCCCGCTTACCAGCGGCACATACTCGCCCGTGTGTATGTGCCATTGTATGACGGGAAGTGTTTGATGACGTACGCAACCGGATTGTGACATTATTCATGTCTTGACCAGCGTGTCGTATTCGTCAAACCATCTTACCCTTCCATGCTAATTTTGGTTCACGCTAAGTTAAGGGGGTGATGACGAGAGCACCCATACCTAAGCGGCTAGATAGATAGATAGATAGATATGCTGAAAGTCACCGAAGTTCGCTAAGAAATGCTTTGCATTTGAAAGGGATAGGCAATAATTGTATTGCCGAAAGTAGTTATTATGCAATACTTCCAACATAACTACTTTAAGGCAAATGTGTAGTCTGCAAGGCTGGAGATGATCTGCCCAATAGTCTGTTTTGCACGCTACGAATAGCAATGAGCCCGAAGACTAAAATAGCTACTGTGGAATCGTGCAATCGGTTTACCTGTTTGCATGCCTGCACCACCAAGCTCGAAACACGCTACAATAATCAAATGCGTAGAATAACCTAAATTTAAGCAACTTCAAACGACGCAGTCAGCGATGGCTTCCCCTCCAACCGGTTGCTGAAATGGCTGCACTTTCTTTCGGAAGTAGCGCGAAGAATAAAAAAAAACTGCCATGGCAAGAGCGCACTGCGAACGCAGATTGCATTTTATACGCCACATTTTATGTTTCAAAAGTATTACACAGGCTGCGTGCTTTCTCATGGGTAGTCAAGTACGTTCGACTTGTAAGTTCATACCAGGTGTTTTTTTTCATTTTGATATTTTCCCATGCACATATGCATAACTAGACTTTAATAGAGATTGAAATAGAATGGAAGAGCCCCGCGTATTGTGTCATGTCGGTGGCGTTAACGAACGCCAGATTGTCTAATTTCAAGAATCCCAACGCTACGGCGCAGCTCATAACCATATGGTTATGGAAGGTGGTTTTGGAAGGTAAAACTCTAGATATTACTATTGTTAGATTTTCATAGAGTATTTTAGTGGGGCTGTAGTGCGCTCCGCTCAGCAGCTGGGAGGAGCGAGGGCACCAGTGTTCAGGTGCGTTTCGCTCAGTCGTGATCGGGCTGGCTGAGCGAGGCCCACGCTCCACACTGAGAGGCAGCCTAAGTGAAGCGCGGAGCCTAGCTGCCGTTTATAGCGAAGGGTGCCAGTGCGCGCTCCGTTCTTCATTCGCATAATCCGAGGTGGCTGCCTCCAGTGCTCAAAGTGGTTCCCGCATGCATGGCGGCTTCACGCTTGTTTGCGCAATAGATGCCGGGAAGTCGGTCTCCCATAAACGGATATTTGTGCTTACTTCGAGTGCTTGAATTAGGGAAAGTGATGCCAAGTAAAAGAGACAGCACAGCTGTCAAAAAAAAATCACAGCATATCCACGGAGTGAATGAAGATGAGTGGGGCGAAGCGTTCGTCAGCCCGTCCATGCTTCCGTCAGTTCGTTCGTTCTTGCTTCCGTTCGTCCGCGCGACCTTCCGAGCGTGAATCCATGCGACTGTCCGTCTGTCCGTCTGTCCGCGCGTCCGTCCGTGAGTCCATTCACCCGTCTGTCCGTTCGTTCATGCGTTCATCCGTCTGTACGTCCGCGCGTTCATCCATCCGTCCGTCCATCTGCAAGTCTGTCCATGCGTCCATCTAGTGAACACTCCAAGTACCGCCATCTCCCATCTCGCAACCCCAGTGGCACATACCCGCTCTAGAGCGGGTATGTGCCACTGGTGGCTACATACATACATACATACATACATACATACATACATACATACATATATACATACGCACATACATACATACATACATACATACATACATACATACATACATACATACATACATACATACATACATACATACATACATACATACATACATACATACGGAGGAGGAGGAGGAAGAGGAGGAGGAGCGACAGACCCACGCCATAAGGAGCTTCGCCCCTAAAAAGTCGTAGGAACGTTCACGCTCACACAGGCTGGACTGGCTCTGGAATCCAGTCTCGCCGACAATCACTTGGCTATCTTCAAGTCAACGCTTTATGTTGTTTCTTAAATGAAATATACTAGTAAAGCATTTCATGCATGATTGAATGTTACTTTTAGTAACTTAGCAGATTCCTGGGCTTCATTTATTCACAGAAAAAACAGCATGCAATTTTTACGTTGTTGAAAGTGTGACAGAGACATGTTATTTATGATGCCCACATTGCTCAATGACATCTTGATAATGATGTGAGCATTTAGGAAGTTGCGAATATAATTAGGACTAGTCATTATTTTATAAATATTTTGTAGTGGCTGTATATGGGAACAACATTCACTGAATCTGCTTCACGTAAGGACATTGCTTGTTTTTTAATATGGTACTGCGTCGTAGCTAGGGCACCCTGCATATCCTTAACAGGAAAAATTCGCCAAATCCCAGGTACCTTGGGTGTTAAGAACAAGGACCCATGGTCATAAGACGGGACGACGATGTTTACTCGTATAGGTCAAGTCACATTTCTTGAAGATGTGGCGCACTGCCACGCTGGGGGATTGGCCGAAAACCGGATAGTTTTCATGAAAGCCTTCTGTTATAACAGGTTACGATTGAACTATTTACGAACAATAAAAAGAAAGATGAAACAGGACGGCTTTGATGGTGGAGTAGCAAATAAACTGTAGTGTATAATGCAATGATGTAGCGCACATGAATTTAAGATGAATTTGCAAAAGTAATAAAATCTACCGAAGAATGATTTCAACGCTTAAACCCCTTCGAACGTTTGACGAACTCTTGCAATGCATCAGCAATCTTCTCGTCGCTGTGGCCAAGAGACAAAGCCCCGAAAGAAAGCACATTTAGAGCACTTAGGTCTATTCTGATGAGGTGACAAACGGCACCAAAGGGTTTTTGCGTAAGGCAGAGAATCTATTACAGAAAATGAGGCAATGTTCAGTGACTCCTTTACTCCGCAAAAAAGAACGATGAGGAAAGGCTGCCAGACCAGCTCTGTGTAAATATGAGTTTATCTGGGGAATTTTACGACGCAGTCTAGTGACTGCAACTTCCATTCCACAAGTTTGACATATTTTACTATTTCAATGATACACAAAGTGCTTGAATTCTGATGTAACCGTTAGTGAAGGTGCAGAAAAATCTTCATAACAGAAGTTTGCCTTCTTAATTTAGCGCTTATTAAGAATTTGTATGCCGGGAATACCTCAATAACAGGCTCATTTAAATGACTTTGCCAGCGCATCCGCCATTTAATTCATATATAGGTGTTATGTCTTCGAACCCAGACCAATTTGATCAAATTGAGATGCGAAGGGGGGGGGGGGGGGGCTGGCTTCGCATTTCCTACTTCGTTCTTCTCTTTCTCTATATCTGACGCGCTTCGCCCCCAGCCAATGCCCTACTTCTTTACTTTCAACATTAGGAAGGAGGAGGAGGAGGATTGAAAGAGAAAGGACAGGGAGGTTAGCCAGTTCTATTCAACATTAGGAATCGTTGTTATGTGAAGCATGCGGGAATGTGAATTGGTTTCAAGTTTTTATTGAGCTAAACTTCAAGCTAATTCTATCTTCAAATCCGTGCACACACATACGTTAAACATCCGCATATGTTTTATATTAGCAGTTGTTTACAGTTGCTTCATAATTCCAACAGCAGCATAGATATTAGCAACACCAGAAGCGCTAAGTTGAAATGAAGTGCTGGTGCGCGTGATGATGGTAGCCCTTAACAATGGTACAGAAGTCAACTTCAGTGGATGGCGCCTAACTACATTTTACGTTAACCTGACACGGCGGTTGTACTGAAGCAGTACATATGCGATGTTGACAAAATTAGATAGGTAGTACTGCAACAGCAATCGACGTTACATGACCATAGGGCCTGTTTGAAAAGTGTATCTCAGGCCTGGCGGGGCTTTGAGGTAGAATACTTTATTGCCACGAAGAATAATAGCAATCGAATCCTGCTGGGACACTGACATTTACTGTTTACATTCGTCCGGTCAACACTGCCTATGGCAGCTTTTTCTTAACGCTCAAGCGAGAAAGTTACCTATGTGTGTTCTTGACGTTGCTGAGTAGATATAAAATGTCAATAATCAGTGGCACATACCTCCTTGCACATACCTTTATACCAGTTGCACATACCCGCCTCCTGGTGGTATTTGCCGCTGCTTTTTGCAAAGAGTGTGACGACGTACGCTGAGAGACTGTGACATTATTTTGACAGATTGTGACGAATGACCAGCGAGTCATATTCGAGTAACCATCCTACTCTCTCCTACTAATTCTCGTGTACCCCAAGTTAAGGGGGCCCCGCCGCGGTGGTCTAGTGGCTAAGGTACTCGGCTGCTGACCCGCAGGTCGCGGGTTCAAATCCCGGCTGCGGCGGCTGCATTTCCGATGGAGGCGGAAATGTCGAGGCCCGTGTGCTCAGATTTGGGTGCACGTTAAAGAACCCCAGGTGGTCAAAATTTCCGGAGCCCTCCACTACGGCGTCTCTCATGATCATATGGTGGTTTTGGGACGTTAAACCCCACAAATCAATCAATCAATCAATCAAGTTAAGGGGCAATCACGAGAGCACCCAGACGAAGGCGGCTAGATGGAGAGATGCCACACGAATGCATGAACATGCTTCAAAAAATCTATGCAAATGTTACTTAGTACTTCAAGTCAACCAAGTTACTTCCTGGATGTTATATATCGTGTGAGAAAAGCATCATTGCTCTAGGTGTCAAACTATTCGAATGACCTTCCATGGCGGCCTAGTGGTCATAGTGCGCGGCCGCTGACCCGCAGGTCAGGGGATCGAAGCCAGGCCATGACGGGCGCATTTTTTATCAATTCAAAAATGCTGTAGCCCCGTGTACTTAGATCTAGGTGCACCTTATAAAACCCCAGGTGGTCACAATTTCACGAAGCCCCTTACTAGGATGTCTCTAAAGTTCATGTCATGGTTTTGGAATTTCAAACCCCATAAATTCTTAATAAACATTCGACTTGCACAGCAAGTGAACATTTTGATGTTCAACTTTTCAAAAAGAGCAGAACACTGGTACAATTATTCGTCACCAGCCGCACCATCTTCAACAAAGCTCGCCTAGGTGGAAGTGCGTGTATTGCCCTACCAAAACGTAGTGGTCAGGTCACCACTTTAAAAATGCAATAATTATGACATAGAGGGAATTCGACATCTACATTTGAAGTGTACATTTAAGGATCGTTTTAAATGAGAAATATTACACACACCGAGGTCTTTTCCCTCAAGACATGGTCGAGTTGCCCAGCGTGATGCGAAGCTATGGTTGCGATTGACAGGTCTACGCGAACGAGGCCCAATCAGGTTATCACTTTCTACTATTGAATTCTGATAGCTGCAAACATTATCCGAAATGAAGACCGGGGTAATAGAAATCTCAACCACCTCTTCACAACAAGACAGGTAGAATGGAACAGAAAAGGAAATCAGCATAGACTCTCAAGTTTTCTTGGGTCACCAGCGAGACGATGACGACCTAATACGGGCTTCGACACAGTACCCGTCGCGTAAATTAAACTTTGGCACCTGTGGCATCCCTTGTGTTTGACGAAATGCCACCTGTGTTTACCCAACTCTTTAACTATGCTGCTTCACTGAACACGATACCCAATGACACTTGGGACCCAGTGTCCTGGATCTCCAATCTTTAAAACTCACGAATTGCCAAAAACGCAAAGTTTGGCAGTGCGCAGTATTTAGGCTCTTGAGACTATTTTCGGCCGTATTGCAATCATACTGACAGTGACCGTACCTGGATGCGGCAATCTGTGCCAAAACATCCATCGTCCTTAAAAGCTGTAATGTGGTGAACGTAGTACTAACATTAGGTTTAAGATAACCAGCTACGCGACCCGTAAAAAAAGTAAACTAAAATCTGTCAACTTACGTCGAGTGAAGATGCCAGTTTATCTTATCATCAGGTCACGATTTTTATAAACATAGACAGGAAGCGAAATAAAAAAACTACCTAAAGAGAGAATATGCATATCAAACTGTTTCTGAAAGCGCAGATTTTTGTTCAGAGCCAAACGACGAGGCCTCTATTTCTTTATATTTTATTATTTTACAATGTTTTGGAGTTTCACGCACTGTCATAATGAAAGCTTTTTATCCACCTTAGTTATATACACCTATTCACAAACTATTTCAACGCAATAATTTCGATTGTCCTCGTCAATTTAATTTCATTCTAATGTTCCTCCTATATTTTGATAACTTACCTTTAAAAACAATCAATTCCACTTTATTAAGGTAAATATTCTATGTGGGAGCTACCCAATGCCACTTACAGGAAGCCACCCCATGAAATCAAAGAAAAAGTGGACCCATTTGTAGGCCTCTTGAATGATGGTAGCTTCTTGCAGCATATTATATTACATACAGTGTGCTTGAAGTAGCTTTACACTCACTACCATTTTGATGTTAGGTATGCCTCAGACATCCCTTGAGATTTTTCTAGAGCCACTTAGACTATTTTTACCGCAAATTCCTGTGAAACCACGTCACTACACTGTTATTGGCCAAATCAATCAGGACGGAAACATCGTGTTTCTTGACGCAATAGGACGCCCACTTCAGCAACGTTTCTATAGGTGCCTGCAACAGCTGTTGAGAAGCCGTTGCTAGAAGGCATTCGTTCCCGCCGTCCACTCTCTGAAGTAAATGGCGGAAATGTATCATCGACTGTGACCACGATGACACATTTGTTTTGGTTGTATTTTATCTCACCATACTGCTCAAGTTTGAAGCTTTCGGTCATACAAAAAAGTGTGCTACGAGAACTTGTCTTTACGACAGCACTTTATTTGTTTATTAAAGGCTACATGAAGATTGCTTGTCATCTTCTCGTTTTCGTTAGAGTGCATTACTTCTTTGTCATTTGTTTGTTTTAGTTCGAAGTTATTTGCCGTAAGAGGAGTGAATTTCTCTGCTGTCATTTTTTACTTCAAAGAGAAAAAAATTAATTCTCCCGTTAAATTCAGCGGCAAGTTCAAGTGTAGTGTAACGACATTATTTATGCTCTGGGCTTTCAAGTTTGTGCTTGTCATTACGTTACTCAATGATAATGTGCCCTAAGATATCTTGTCTGTGGTCTCTTCATGGAGAAAAAAAAATCTCCACCTATGAATTGGTCCTATTTGGTTTTGTTAAAACTTTGCGTGTTGAAATTCTTCTAGTAAAACTTTGTCCTGTGCATCATACATATTGCAGTAAGCGATCGCGTATTGGTTGAAGAACCCTGGTTATAAATGTTATGAAAAATAGGCGGCTGTACTGAAAAGCTTCATTTCCGAAACAGCGGATAGTGCTGCTATAAGACTCCTTGCTCGGACACCGTTCCAAAGTTACCCTGTTCTGCAGGGTGTACGAATCAGCAGTTAATCGCCGCTAGTTTTTTTTTTTACGTCTAAGTGTATCGATGTTTCGCCAGTATCACTAGTCAAACGGTCGATAGAATCAGCAATTTACTGGAAAGGTGCCAAAGGTAACTTCTTAATTAAAAGATTCATTCAAATACGAGCAGTGCTAGACGCTCAGAAGTGTAAAGGAAATGTTCTGAATGCAAATAAGATGTTATGTGAATTGGCTACATGAGGTACGTGCTGGAGATGCATCTTCAGTGTATATTTTTTTTCAGCTATGCTTCCATTTATGATACTTTATATGGCAATTTCACCGCAATATCTCTTGCTTCTGTGCTTTTGCTTCCCAAACCTATTAACATATACAGATGCATTCTCAGAGTGTATAAAGAATAGCAATGACTACATCTGTAAAACTAAAACCGAAAACAAAATATCAATTGCACCTTCACTTGTTTAAGTAAACCCCTGCTTCCTTGGGTAATCAATGTCGCTTATACTTTGGTATAACAAGATTACAAGTAAGACAACTGCCCTGTCTGAAAGCTTTCTTTACTTTACCTTGTATAACACTATATATAAGAGGGCGGCTTGTATTTTGGCCAGGTCGTTACTTCATCTGTTAAAAATAATGTAGACAACATTTCGTTCTTTTGCGAAACATGGTCACAGATACCGAGAACTCTTGATTTATGTGCTCTCAAGTGGACACAGACTGTTAGTAAACTCTGAGAGTAACTTTGTTTTCCGAAGCCGACTCAAGCGCACTCTTCTTTCGACGCACATCCGATGTCTAAACTTCGGTGGCCTCCTGATTTAATGCAGCCCAACTCCAGTTGTAATGCACTGGTACTCTTGTTTTTTGTTTAAAGACTCTTGCAGTGGGAAGATTTGATAAATTGGAAGAGCGAATTTCGAGTGCTCTTTGCTGGGGCGGTGGTTCTTGTACACTCTGTTATGTCTAAGCTACCAGGACTTTTAAGTTGATAGCCGAGATTTTGTTCGGCACGCTGAAGTAAGTGTATGATTGGGCGACAGCTCATACTAGAAATACATGTAATTTCCCGGAAATTCAAGACTACATGCAAACTACACCACACGTTTTGTTAGTGCGCACGCCCCGCCGCGGTGGTCTAGTGGCTAAGGTACTCGGCTACCGACTCACAGGTCACGGGATCGAATCCCGGCTGCAGCGGCTGCATTTCCGATGGAGGCGGAAATGTTGTAGGCCCGTGTGCTGAGATTTGGGTGCACGTTAAAGAACCTCAGGCGGTCGAAATTTCCGGAGCCCTTCACTAAGGCGTCTCTCATAAATATATTGTGGCTTTGGGACGTTAAACCCTACAAATCCATCAATCAATGTTAGTGCGCACAAGAGAACAGTTCGGTAGAATAAATTCCGGACTTCCTAGAAAAGCAGTTAAAATATTCAACTGTAACTTTATATTTGGCGCGGTTTTTGAACTTTTGACGCTGCCTAGGCTCGGTCTGAGCAGTTTTGATGCAGTCGCAACAAAGTTCTTTGACGTTCGCAACAAATCTGCATTCCGCCATCGTATTCTGAAGTCCATCACGCGATAGCTGCCAATTTTTCCTCTTTCCTTTAAATGAACATACCTATTACAATCTTCTCTCACCATATCGACAGTGAGAAGTTACTAAAGTTTTCAGGAAGCAGTAAGGAACGACAAGACTACGAACGCTTTCGTACACGGAGAAACTTATAGACGTTGACGGATAGCTCTCGACCTTTCTATAGCCGCCCTGGCTCCCATGATAGCTCCGAACACTATCACAAACCTGCCCAGTGGCGACGCGCGATGCTGCTCACTGTGATTGTTTCCTTCACTCGAGCGTGAACGTACCAGGAACGAACGCGGGCTGCGACAGCTCCGGAAAAATGGTGGTGCTCACCAATGATAATGGGTTTGGCACCTCTGCTTTACAAACTGCGTAGTTTTTTTTTGTGAACTTTTATGTTGCCGTATTTTTTTAGCAGCCTTTAAATTTTACCTCTAGCATATCTCTTTTGTTGAAGTATAGCCTCATTTTAGAGTGTTTGTTGATAATTTCTTAACTTTTGTGAGTTTTGTCACAAATTTTTATTAATGGGTTCGAGTGCTACTATAGATGCTCACGAAATGTGGGAAAGATTCCAAGGCTTCCTCAATCTGGAACACGTTATCACAAAATGTTGCAACTGGTTTTCCCCGATTATGTGTCGAGGTGTACTTGAGTTTTAAAGACGACAGTCTTTCTTGAGGACCTTCCACGCAAACGCTTTGGTCTGTCTACCTGTGCATTTGTCCATTTGTCCACCCTTACCGCGAACCGGGTACTCTTAATCCGCACCACCAATACCCTGAACGGCCGACACCATCCGCAGCGCCCGCGAATGTTGCTCAAGGTTCAGTGTTCATATATACGTGTGCGATTGTCAATAAAAAGCAATTATTGCGAATATCTGAGGCCCCATAACAACACGCATATATTCTGCATGTACGTCTTTTACTAGAAAAGGCATACATAAGTATTTCTAAGGACCACAGCGTTTGTCACACTGCGCTGACCATGCAACGCTTGCACGAAGAAGCGTGTGTTTCCAACGCTTTGCTAAGACGACACGGTGGTGCCACCTACCCATCGCCTTGCTTTCTACACCTAATCACCTCTGAGATGGGCGCGCACGCCCGTCTCCGAGCCACGCGCTTTGTTTTCTAAAAAAAAATGCCAGGTGGCGCTTATGTCTCACGTGTGACGTGACGTGATGCGCTCGTTCACCTCCGCTGCACGCTCAAGGCACTTACGTAGCGCCTCCGCAATACCATTAATCGATTTTCTTGCGCAGAACATGAAATAAATGTTTTGTTCACTCTCTCCACAAGCAAGACTATTGTCTTTAGGCGACAATTGCAGATTACATGCAGATATGGGGGCAATTGTTTTTATTGTGCAGTTCTATATAAAGCACACACCCTCCTTGGTGGTCTGAAAGATATTGTTTTTATGTTGCGGAAAACATACAGAAGACGTTTTACAGCATTTCGTTCTAAGTAGTTTGCTTCTGCTTGGTGAATGAGAGGTAAATGAAGATTGCTTACCTAGACCAACAGCACGAGTTAAAAGTGTTCCACAAATAAATACGAAGAAACGGGTTGAGCTAGCATCCACCTAATGTTTTGACCCGCAACGATGCTTATGTGGCCAAGACACTCGACTGCTGACTTGCCGGTCGCGGAATAAATTCCGACCACGGCGGCCGGAATTTTTAAGCAGGAGAAACTGCTCGAGGCCCGTGTGCTTTGATCGAAGCGCACGTTAGAGAAGCCCAGGTCGTCCATATTTCCAGAGCCCTCCAGTAAGGCGTCTCTCATAACCATATGGAGGTTTTGGGACGTTAAACTCCAACAATTCAGTAAATTCAACCATTTATTTTTTTTTTCGAAAAAGAAAACATGACACATAAGGTAGAATGTACATTGTTTATCTTGTTCATGCACACGTGAAACTGTATGTGTGTGGGTGGGTGTTTTTGTGTGTGTTTATGCACGCGCGCGCCGCTGTTACTATGTAAATGTTCGGAGTACAACGCATCATTCTGCGATGTTGTCTTCACGCCCACTATTTTTACATATATCGTTTCGAATATAATTGTACTTACGCAGTGGGAGATGACATCAGTTCATTTATTATTGCGATATTCAACATGACTTGCGCAGTACACCCTGTGAGTCGAGGTTTGTCTGGGCCTGTCTACAACGTAATCCATCTTCTGTCCACAACTAATGCATTGTTGTTATCGAATAAGAAAAAAAGATAGGAAACTACGTATTCTTACTTGCCCTGAAGGACAAACTATTACATTTTATTCTGACCATTTTCTTTTGACAATCTTTACTCAGGTCATTCAGCACATTCGTAGAAGTTGCAAAACCAGCGGGCTGGTTTAATTGCCTTTCGGTCCCGTTTTGTTCTTCTGTGTTTGTGTCACACCTACTAAAAGTCGGCGTATCAGAAAGAGGACGCGATCGACTGAGTTACGGTGGCTGCTCACAGAGCCCGCCCAAGTCCTTGGATGTCGCAAGCTGCATTTTGCTTTCAAGCGCTAGCCTCAATCTGAGCCTCGTTGCTGCGATAAAAGTCATTGCGGTTACGCGAGACGTCGACGTCGTGGTTTGAGCAACAGAGCTAACGTCGATCATTGCTTTTCTTCGCTCCTTTTGCTTCATGCTGCCGTCGATCAGTGAAAGTGGCATGACCTCGTCACCCACCTAGTTTTATTATCTTTATGGACAGTGAAATAAACGTTGCTAGAAAGAAGCCACACAAAATTCATGGCAAAGCCCTTGTGTGTGGTTCACTATTTTACTGCGGAACTATCCTTTGAGGCCAGTGACTTTCCAAGATAAGGCTTTCTTGTCTTCCAAGAAGAAAGCGTTTCGTAAAAATTCGACCACGAACTGACGCACTATTTAGAAGGTATCCTTGGCAGTTCAGTAATCAATAACCTAATAACCGTACAATATTCCTTTCTTAACAAGAGTGGGCTCGTAAATCTTGTTCTCTCTGAGATGACATTCTCATCACTGCCTGCTAAGATTTTGATGTTATTTGCAACATTGTCTTGTAATGTATTCTTAAAGCAGCAGGTTTTATTAAATACAAAATCAGAAAAATGGTTAGCTTGACACATTATCAATTAGTATATAGCAATGAGCCAGATGCATGATAAACGAGACAGCGTCCGCTTTTCATTTATTACAATCTTTAGAGCTTATATGGAAAATGCTGGAAACACACGCATAAGCAAACGAGCGATGAAAAAATCGTAGCATATCTATGGAGTGAATTATAATGAGTGAGTAGAAGCATCCGTCAGGCCATCCGTGCTTCCGTCCGACCGTTCGTACATACATACATACATACATACATACATACATACATACATACATACATACATACATACATACATACATACATACATACATACATACATACATACATACATACATACATACATACATACATACATACATACATACATACATACATACATACATACAGGTTTCGAAGTGTGCAAGCCACTGTATTGTCGTTGGCGATTGCCCACGTGACCAAACCCTGATATGCGTCGGCAGCTAACGCACTTCTATCAAGAGGTTGTGTCTCAAGCATTATATCGCTATATTTATTTACTTAACAAGAACACGTTTTGCCACTAATGCAAAATCACAAAAAATGCGACTTCAATCCAGTTTCCGAGGCGATGTAACAACTCACCAGCAATCATGAAAATTCTAAATCGAAGAAAACTGTCGTCGGTATATTCACAGTCCTCTTCTAAACTAGGCAGTAGTGCATCACGCGCTTGCGTCACTCGCTACTTCGGAAGAGGAGGAGGAGAAGGGGCGGGTGCCGTTTACAAGGAAATTTTCTCACTCCCTTTCGCTTCTCCCATTAGTGTTCCTGTTATTGATGTTTCTACAAACAGCTCCCTAGTACGCATGGAAAAGAACTTGGAACAATTCTCATCCCCTCTCATTCATTTTATTTGGAAAATGTTCGCCTGCAGGCCTCGTCCTAAAACTTTCAGCCCTGGCGTCCTATAAAAAGGACACGCATACTTTTGCTGCCGAATATCACAAAATGAAGTCATAAATCGGAAAATGTGTCCGAGCTATCCTCAATACACCTATGCAATTTTTTTGAAACTTTGCAAAGTAGAAAACAAAATTACGCTTTGCGATAACGATGACACTCACCATAACCAAATAACGAATGACGTTTACTTGTTAACTATTAGATTAGTAGTTATTAAATTTTTTTCATATTGTTTTTAACAGGTTGAACTCGCTATTTACAACGCAATTTTTTTTTTCCTAACACTAACGTATCGCCCACAGCAGTGCAATATCTTCATGTCCTAAATATAACACACCAGGGTTCACTGGATGTCAGACCTCTGAATGCATTCAGTGTAATTTAGTTGAGAAGCTCTTGTAGGAGCTCCTGATTTCTTGTTATTCTAGTAGAGGAACCTGCCACTTAACTTAGGTATTATGTAAGGAGTGTCTAATAGTGAGATAGTACGTAATAAGTTTTCATTTGTGTTATTAAATACAGTAATGGTGCGTGATGGAGCTAGAAGGAGACTAAAATGAAGTGTAGTACATTCAAATTGCAATTTCAAACATGGGCAAAATTGATTCTGGCCCCACAAAGCAGAATACGGTGTTTTTTTTATGATGTTGGGTGTTCCAAAGTGCTCAATATGTAGACGGTGGTCATTCAAGAGTGCAATGAGAGGTTGCGTATCTCAAACGCAAAGACATGCTATTGGACAATTTAGGCGCTGTAAGTAATACATTGTTCCTGTATGTTAGTTTCACAACAATAACTTGCACTAACAGTGGTAAATAAATATCTATATATATTTATTTAAGTTCACCATATTTCACTTTACAATCACTAAGCCCTGGTGTCCTATATTTAGGACATCAGTAATTTTTTTCATACTGATGGGATACTAATAAAGGAATATTTTCGTGTTCTTCACGTTGCAGTCCCTTTAAATAAACAAAAATATCTGCCGTTTAAAAAAATTTAGCGCTGAAAGGGTCAAGTCTCTAATTGAAAAAACAACAACATTATGTGACACTTTGTTGAAAATGTAAAAGCACAAATGTTGGCGACATAAGTGGTGAATGATTCGACGATCCTTCCTTCAACGAAGTTTACGTGACAAACAACGTGCTAAAGACTTGTCGCTTTACACCGAGTTTTCTCAATTTCCAGTCCCTGCTGCAGGAAATGCTTTAGTGACGCTGTTTGGCTTTTTACGCTACTAAGCGACTCGCGATATTTCTCAGCCAAATATTTTCTGGAGGTTCGAGTCGCAGAGTGCCACATAACAGTTTTTACGCCTCAGTTAGCCCCTTCATTCGACCGACCATAAAGCCATTGTCTTTAGTATACTATGCGCATTGACACCAGGACTCATGTATGATATCTAAATGAAGATTCAACAGCCCCGCACAAACGTCTTCTCTATTCTCGATACATTCACCCACTCTTTCATTTTGTTGCCAAGTGAAAGGAAACAGAAACGCGATGGACACCCCCCACGAAGCTTTCGCATATCATCATGGTTTTCTAGAACAATGTGCGATTTTCACTTTTCTTCACCTTTCTCTTCCTTTCGGCTTCCCTCTGTTTTCTGCTTTGTTTTTTAGTCCTTTTTTGTATACTTATTTCTGATGTATTTCTACTCTCTATTCATTTATTTTTATATTTGGCTCGTCCTAATTTTGTTCGTAGTTATTGCTTTCTTCTCTTCTTTCTTCTACTTTTTTGCTTGATTTCTCTGTTATTTTTATAATTACACTTGGTTTCGCTTGCGTTCCACGAAGGGACTACTGCACACGACAGCATATAGATGCCAGGGCCCCTAAACGGCTTCGCGTTTCATGACAATATTGATATCCGCTCGAAGAAAAAGAAAACTTCTCCGTGGCGTTAGCATGCATTCAATATTCTGCGAATCGCTTTGCCTTTGTTTCACCAAGCCACAACTTAATACAATCATAGCATACGACCATCACAGCCCCTTAAAGCGATCCGCACTAAAAACGCCCAGCCTGTGAAGAGCGCACAACACATTCACAGCGAAAGCTGGACGCCCTCTCTAGAGCCTTTTGTAAACTATCATAGCTCAACTACTACAAGTATACTTTCGCGTGGCACCCGCTGCGCCAAAAATCATAATAGTTTCGGCGAAGATGAGGAAGCGCCACGCCATTGTCCGTTAATCAGCGAAGAAATGAGGTACCAGTTACACATCAAGGCGTTGTGCGTGCTTTGTTCACGCGGTGGCTGATGACGACGAGCTGTTTCTGCGGTAAAAGTCGCCCGCATATTGCCAGCAGATGTGATGCGAAATGACGGTTCTTGCTGTATTTATATATTAAATTGAGTTCTAGTTCGCAAGCACCACTTCTGCTGACAATATACGGTATAAATAGAAAAACACTGTTACACTTCACTAGTGAGAGGGCCTTACGTGGGCGCACTGGAAGCATGCGCTGCTCGAAATGAGCTCGCTTTGTCGCGCACGAAAAATAAAGCCACGACTACACGATGATAGGAGAGCCCCACTGAACGCTAGCATAACTACAATAAAATATGCAACACTCATCATTGTAGCTGTTTACATAGTTCTAGAGCCAATTTTTCATGCAAAATCCGGGCATCTCGCCTTCTCTCAACGTTGAAGCGTTGCACTTTATTTGCTGTGGTTCGATTGCACGCAATAAGTAGCCTTCCAGAAAATCAGTGCTAGAACTCGTGTATACTAAGTTAAAGTGATTGACTTCTTGTTTCATGCTACTTCCTAACAAATAAAAAAAGGGAAACAGGAAGTACACAGATTGTAAATTCTTTCCCATTAACACCACACAATTTTCGCCAGTGCTGCGCCTATTGTCATGAATTGCGGAGACAGGAGAAGGCCGCAATGTCCCTTAGCGTGCGAAGATAAATTATGGTAATAAAGCTCTCGCCGTAACGGCATGCCTTGTACTGGTGCACGCGCGCTTGACCTCGGTGCAGGGAGACTCCCCAATGAAGGCTAATGTATTCAAGTTACTTTCACAATGTTCGCAGCAACTATTCAGACAATGTGATAAAGGCTGTGAACAAAAAGTACACTGCTAACAAATCAGCGTTAAGTCCGTCTTTTTGGGATAGTAATGAAGCTTGTTTTCAAGCATTTTTGATGCACCAAGTCTCAGAACAAAAATATCTTTAAGTGGGATTCGTTTACTCTGCTGCTAGTGTTAATAACAAAGAAATGGTTATAGCAAATAAGCAGGTGTTTGAGTGCATTAATGCGTTTGTGGGATGAGTATATAATCATTCTATCCGGCTACATTTCATATGGGTGTCGAATATCGCACCTTTATTCAACTTAGGACTTTGTTCGACTTAGTCATTGTTGTTTGTCGTATCTGCTGTAACCATCGTATCAAGCCTCTTATATTTCTCTGGAATTCGTGAACATCTTTACGTTCAAGTCGTTTTTATGAGAATTATTGATATCTTTTACAATGTGTAGAAGGCTCAATTGCAAAAAGATTACCAATTTAGGCCGTGAAATCATTTAAATTTCCTGTGTTGAAGGTAGCGCAGTCCTTTGTTAGTGCAAATCAAAGTAAGCTTTTGGCCTAATCATAGTTGAGGTGTACGGCGCGAAAAAACAAAAACAAAACAAACAGGTGGATACAAGCACAGACTATCATTTATATGTCTACTTTTATACACCATATTCACCTGACCAAAACGCGAAGTGCTTCTTCCAGGAAGAGCTGGCAGGAAGACTAAAGCAGAAAACAATATAAGCCATTGATTGAAAAACAATAAAAGTTGGTCACCTAATGCCGAGTCAAAAGGGCAGACTCATTGGCTATCTGCGCCATATTCTTGACCTCGTATACCTCTATATCTAAGAGGGCAATGGATGGCTTACCGATGTAGTTGTCAGGTTAGCGCACCATTTCTGGGCATGAGTTCGATCGCCTTCATGCTATTACAAATCTTTTTTCCGAGGGCGCATGGCAACCACACCTGGTTACACGCTGGAAAATGGCACGCGCGTAAGGCCAATGAGTGCCCACTTGCGTCGTGGCATTGTTGTTCCAGTTTAATATTTTTATAGCGAACGCTTTTATGCAATCAGAACATGGCTCACGTGCGACGCCGTAGTTGTGCGCCTCCGCTTTCGCCGCTGTCGCTGACACCGGTGTTTGTAACCAGTACCACCAGAAAGAAGAAAACAACTCGGTAAATAAACAACAACACTAACGAAATGATTGGATTGAAAACCGGGTCCCCGGCGTGCCAGCCCAGCATTCTATCAATGAGCCACGCCGGTGCTCGGATCTCGTTTCTAAATTGGCTGTAGGCAGGCATGATGTCGGGGAAAGAATCGAGTTGATATGAGTAAAAAATTCACAGCATACCCATGGAGGTAATCATTATGAGTGGGGGTGGAGTTCCCATCCGTCCGTCCGTGCTTCCATCCGTCGGTTCATTCTTGTTTTCGTCCACCCGTCCGTCCTTGCATCTATCTATGCGTTGTTCATGTCAACGGCCAACTTCTCCCCAGAGGAGCTCGACTTTCCCTCTCCACCAGACTTTACTCCCCCGCCCTGCGAAGTCTTCAAGGCGTGGGCCGGGTGCGTCATTCTGCGGTGTGCTCCCATCACTTATTTGACATTTGCGCTCGTATTGGCCGAGTGGTCCAACATCTGCACCTTTTCTGGTGAGTGGACAACTGAGACTTCACATCAACTCATTCGTGGCAACCGTGGTAACCACCTTCTTCAAACTGACTTGTACAGGAAACAACGGGCTATAAAAGTCGAAGTCATTTTGTAACTAGTCACTGAATCTCTGCCAAATCTGTGTACAGTCCCATGTTTCTCGTCATGTAAATAAACATTTGTTCTATCTCCAAAAACGCGTCTCCTCACTGGCGAGCATCGGCTATGTGGACGACGGCGGGGAGCCAGCTACCGCAAAAAAACTCGTCGTACATGCCATCCACCTCCTACCCCTTACAATGTTAATCCGTCCGTCCGTGCGTCCGTTAGTGCGTCCGTTCATTCGTCTGTCTGTCTGTCTGTCTGTCTGTCTGTCTGTCTGTCTGTCTGTCTGTCTGTATGTATGTATGTATGTATGTATGTATGTATGTATGTATGTATGTATGTATGTATGTATGTATGTATGTATGTATGTATGTATGTATGTATGTATGTATGTATGTATGTATGTATGTATGTATGTATGTATGTATGTATGTATGAATGAATGAATGAATATTTGAATGAATATTTGAATGTATGTATGTGCGCATGCATGTATGCATGTATGTATGTATGTATGTATGTATGTATGTATGTATGTATGTATGTATGTATGTATGTATGTATGTATGTCACTCACACTAGAACCACTTGCTGAGTGAGTCATACAACTAGGTGGTTACGAACAAACCCACGGCTCTAGGAGCTTCGCCCCCATTAAAGCGTTTTAGAAAATCAAAGAAACAACCAGCCATTTCACAATGCAAATCGCATAACGAATGCGTCGTTCAATGCTCCAACCCATTAGAAAAGTTTTTCTTGATCACCTACTACTTGTGACGCATACATCAGGCATTCTTCATCATCGTCAGCCACTGCAAAAAAAAATTGCAAAAAAGTTCTAGCAAGTGTGTAGCGCATACCATGGTCCTGCAAAGAATGACGAGGGGTAGCAGAGTGAATGCTGGCCTGAAACACAAACGTTATGATTATTTAAGGCACAGTGAGTACCCAGCAAGTGTGCTTGCAGCAGTAATGAAAAGGGATTTTAGAAAAGACTTAGAAAGGGTGCTGCTACAGCTTTCACTGAGACTATGCTGTGCGCTCCGCGCAGGCTTGGCATTTTTAAAGATGGTAGTCTTTCTTGGGGACCTTCGACGCAAAAATTTTGGTCTGTCTGTCTGTCTGTCTGTCTGTCTGTCTGTCTGTCTGTCTGTGCATTTATCTGTTTGTCCAATTTTAACGGCATCGGGTACTTGACACGGCTGACCCCATCCGCAGCACCCACCTATGTTGTTCAAGGTTGAGCGTTCATGCTTGTGCAATCGTCAATTAAGAAGCGATTATTGCGCATGCCTGGGGCACCATAACAACACGTATATATTCTGCATGTGCGTCTCTTACTTGAAAAAGCGTACATAAGTAATTTTAGGGACCGTAGCGCTTATCACGCTGCGCTGACCATGCAACGCTTGCATGGAAAGGTGAGTGTTTCTAACGCTTTGCCAAAACGAAACGGTGGTGGCACCTACCCGTCTCCTAGCGTTCTACACCTTATCACCTGTGAGATGGGTGCGCACACCCGTCTCAGAGCCACGCGCTTTGTTTTCTAAGACAACTGCCAGATAGCGCTTATGTCTCACGTGTGACGTAACTTGATGCGCTCGCTCGCCTCCGCTGCACCCTCGAGGCACTCTAATGCAGCGCCTGCAGAATAGCATTCACCGATTTTCTTGCGCAGAACAAGAATTAAATGTCTTATTCACTCTCTTCACACGCAAGACTATAGTCTTTCGACGACATTTGGAGATTACATGCACATACGGGGGCAGTTTTTTATTCTGATTTATCTTTTTTTTTGTCACTGCCTCTCTAATACATATGTATATCACGTTTGCAGAATTAACCCCCAGTAGGTTAGCTGCGTTTGTCCTTGGAAGGTCGTCATCCTTGATTGCTTCCCGATGGCACACGTCGATCATGTAACAGATGTTATCTACCGTAGCTTAGTATAGCCGGTGTCTAGAAATAGTTCAACATTCTATTTTTGAGTTATGCATGCCATCGTTTGTGTGCTTCATCTTCCAGAAATATAACTGATGACTAACCATTTATCCCTAAAAAATGGGCTACATATTTCATGGTTTCACAGAGTTCTGCCTTTTACGCTGTTCATTATTAATAAAAATCGTTAAATTTAAATACTTAGAGCACTCAATAACGTTAATAAGATGGCATACGACTATTACTGGCGATGTTCTACAATGTGCTACTCAATGTAATGAGAGGGAAATATCATTGACTGAACATGACATTAGCTCTAGAGAAGAAAGATTCATAAAATAAACATCATTTAGCACGCTTTATTGCTAAAACTAATGATACTCTGATTTCGAAAAAAATTTCAAAATAACTGAAACAGTAACGTCAGGCCATAATTGAAGTGGCTTTTCCTCATCTACCGGACAACGAGAGCTTTAGTAAAACATAGACAAAGCAATTTTTCGCATTAAAACTTCATGAAATCCAAACTTTAGAAAACGATGATATTTCAGCCAAGCTATTTTATTGCTTTCCATCGAAAATCTTGCGTTTCGTAGAACTTTTGCTTTTTTGCGCTTTAACAATGTTTAGACCAGAAAATTGCCTGTCGGGAACAGTCGAACTGTCGGGAACATCTTGAAGAGCAAATTCATTTCCACTCCTGGGAAAATGTATTTGGATTGAGCTTCAAAACTTTAACATGGCTGGAAAACCGGAAGTTCTGTATAGTAACTTCTCTCGTGAGTAGCGTCCACAAATGACGGATACAGCTGCAATCTCATCTTGGTGCCCTAAACGCTCGTTGTTTCGTTTTTGTCCACATACCTGTTTTTGTCTGTCGTGAAGCACTCGCAATCTGTTCTTGCTATGTTCGCACACGTGGTAGGAGAAACAGTAAATTTTCCGCTCAGCTGAAGCTTCTCTGGCTCCGCAGGCTTTCTGGTTTTTCTTCCATTACGTTCTCGTCAACCCCGGTGTCTTTGTGTCAGAGAAATGTGCGTTCTTTTTTATCTTTTTTGTTCGCCATCGCTTCCACTAGGCCTTTCCAACTTATCGTTAGGAGTTAAAAGATATGTATCCAAATACACAAAGCGCATTTGCACTAATTTCGTAGTGCCTCTTGAAAGAGAGTCATAAATGAGTAGCTGAATATATATTTATGTGGAGGGAGTGGTCGTAGAGACTTCGGAATGCCCAGCAACAGGTCGCCTGCGGGTTTGAAATTACTGCAATTATGTTTCCGAGATGTTGTCCACAACTTCCTTGCGAGGTCACTGCCACAAAACTGGCACATGAATCCGGCTGTGCCAGCTGAATCTCAAAGTTTAAGTTCAAACACGAGACCTTTAATTGTCACCGAAAAAAAGAGAGCTAAAGAAGATTTCTCTACTGCTGATGACAGATCAAATGTGGTCAAGTGGGCCTGAACGGCTAAAATTGCTCCTTGGGCTGCTACTTCCAGGTGTTTGTAGCCGCATGCCGACACACAGATCTACACGTCGACAAATTTCGGCGTAATGAGTTGCACGCACTGACAGCGAACTGCATGACATGCCGCAGCAACGTTGCATAGCAGAAAATAAGACTTTGCAGTTTACCGTGGGCAAAACATCAAAGCCGATGCACGTATTGCATAGCATCCTAGTGATAAGATGGGTACATAGCCAAGTGCCAATTATATGTACATCTGAGATCCCATTATGAACAATCAGAGGTACTACACAGTAAGTATTTCCGTTTGTCTGGAAAAGTTCCGGAGGCAGTCTCAAGGACAGCCGTACATGAGGCGCAGTCTCTTCTGCTACGTCTTCTGGCATCCCAAGCTCTACTGACCCATCTTCTACGACTTAGTAAGTGCTTCAGTGGAACAGCACTCATCAGGAGGCTGAGATTCATACACATATCTTACCCCTCTGCATCACTAAACACCCTTAATATGCTGCGTGGTAAATGTCCCAAAAGAAGGTAGCAAAGTGACCCACCTTGCATGCTTAAAGACGCTATTTGCAACCTCATAGTGCCTGGGCTGCCATTAAAGCCACCATTACCTTCTACTTAAGCCTAGTGTTCGAGCATTTGGAGGTGAAGTATGCCATCTAGATTACGCATACGGGGTGGTTACCATAGCATGAAAAATAACAGCTGTGATGGGGCATATTCTATACCATTTACTGGAGCTACATGATCTGGCCGCTTGGACAACGTAGTCTTTTCGATAGTTGCAGAGAGCACCCATAAAGCTGGTGTTCATCGAAAATTGAAGATTGGGTCCACCCAACAAGCTGTCATTCCCTCGCAGTGCAAATCGGCAACGCAACAGCTATATCAAGAGACTAGCACAAACGAGCCACCAGCATCACTCAAATACGTTGCCAAAGAAAGGCATCAAGATAACATTCCAATAGACGATTTGGCATTTTGGTGTCAGCGTCAACGACGTGGCACATTTCTTAACCAACGATGCGCATTCAAGACAACCGACAGTCAGAGCTTCTATGAACCAGCAACTACCAAAACTGCTGCTTGGGCGAGTAGGTTCATGAATACGATATATTTACCAGCGTGAAAATGGACGAAACATCTGGGAAGGACACATAGCACTGTGTGTGTGCGTTTCCTTCCGAGATCTACTGTCTTTTTTTTATTTGCGGTGGTATACCACTAAAAGACATTTTTAGAAGCCATTTTCGCTCTTTATAAAACTCGCCCCATTGGCTCTATGTCACAAGAGGCCCGAGTCACGCCGAGTACACCCTCCTGTACAGAATAAGAACGTGATCGGTCAGCACTCCTGTACAAGTATTTGAACTAAGGGGGGCTCCATCCCCGCTATGCGCTGAATGGAATGGAGTTGTGGATATTCATCCCAACATTTGGCCTTGTGAGCAGACGTGCACTTTGATATGAAAGGGAAAAAATAATGAACAATATAATGAAAAGAGAGCTTGACCGTGGACGCTGTGTTTTCGGCAGGTGTGCGGCAGATACTGCGTTTCCGACAGACACCGTGTTTCTGGCAGGTATGCGGCTGACGAGCAAGAAAGTGGCTAATAAACTTTTACGTTGGCTTTGAGAAACAAGCTTGAAATATTTAGGGTGAGGAGTGCTACAGAAGAAGATCACTTAGGTGGAGGAATTTCCGACAAAATTTGCTAGTGCTAACTCTGCCTGTGGCAACATAACCGTCTTTAACACCATAACCACCACCACTTCATAGCGCAAAGAGTTGTTAGGGCTTATGAAACCCAAGTATTTACGTACGAATGGAATGAAAAAACTTTATTTCGGTCCTGCAGGACGCGCTTAGCGCGTAGCGGGCGTCTCCCACGTAGGGACCGACAGGGAGTAGCTGGCGGCCGCTTCGTGGGCCTGCTGGACGGCCCATCGCTGGTCGGCGAGAAGTGAGCTCCTGAGGGACCTCTCCCACTTGCTTGAGGTAGAGTCGGGAGGAGTTGTTCTACACTCCCAGAGCATGTGTTCGAGTGTCGCTGTGTGTCCACATGATGGGCATGTGTCGCTGGGGTATGCATCGGGATAATAAACGTGAAGCGTGGCAAGGTTTGGGTACGTGTGTGTCTGTAATAGGCGTAGGGTTAATGCCTGCGGTCGGTTAAGTTTCGGATGTGGGGGTGGAAAAATGCGGCGTTCCAAGTAAAAGTGCTTTGTAATTTCATTGTACGTAATTGGTGCATCCCGATTGGTATCCAACCCAGCAAGATGAGGTTGCCCTGTGGCAGTGCGGTCGGTAAGTGCGCGCGCTGCATCATGGGCGATCTCGTTGAGGTTGGATAGGGCACCCGGCACCTGGCCGAGATGGGCGGGGAACCAGATGGCAGTGTGGTGCTTCAGGGCACTCGGGTCCACATTGCGCAGGATACGTAACGCCTGGTCGGAGATGACACCGCGTTCGAAGGCTTTGATGGCCGGCCTGGAGTCGCTGTAGATGAATTCCCGTTTGCTGTCGAGCATAGCTATAGCTATAGCTACTTGCTCCGCTACTTCGGGGTTTCGGGTGAGGATTGTGGCTGAGTTAAGAGTCTGCTGCGCGGATGATACCGCGACCGCGGCGAAGGCTTGGTTGTTGCGATAGGCAGCGGCGTCCACGAACGAGACGTTGTCCGCTTCCATGTCTATGCGCTTGAGAATGGCGGTCGCCCGCGCAAGGCGCCTGCCTCTGTTGTATTCGGGGTGTACATTTCGTGGTATGGGAGCGATCGTAATAAGGTCGCGGATTTCACGGGGAATTAGAGTCAACTCTGGGGGCTCCCTGGCCCTCGAGGAGAAAAAGCCGAGCTCGCGCAGAATATGGCGGCCCGCCTTGGTTGTAGTGAGTCGGGTCAATTGCACACGTTCCTGAGCTTCGGCGATCTCTTCTAGCGTGTTATGTACGCCAAGCTCGAGGAGTTTGTACGTTGGAGTGGTGATAGGGAGGCCAAGGGCTCGTTTGACCACCTTGCGAATGAGCGCATTGAGTTGATCGCGCTCAGCACGTAGCCACTTGTGTATAGCGGCAACGTACGTAAAATGGCACAAAACAAACGCGTGTACGAGACGCAGCAGGTTGTCTTCTTTGAGGCCATGGTGCCTGTTGGCTACTCTACGTACGAGTCGTATGGCATTCTCAGTCTTAGTCCTGAGCTTGTGTACTGTTTGGGTGTTGGTTCCGCGGGACTCGATGATCATGCCGAGGACCTTGATGGTGTCTACCCTGGGTATAGTACGACCATCTCTGGTGTGGAGGGTGATATTGCGTTCCGCCGGAGGTTTCCACCCTTTGGGCTTGGCACCCCGGCGTTTGGGCAAATATATCAACAGCTCCGACTTCGCAGGTGAGCACCTGAGACCGGTGTGGTCGAGGTAAGACTCGGTGGTGTCGATAGCCTCTTGCAGGGCGGACTCAATGAAGCCATCCGACCCTGTGGAGCACCATGTGGTTACATCATCCGCATAGATAGTGTGATTTAGCCCGTCTATTTTTGAAAGTCGTTCGGAAAGCCCGATCATCACGAGGTTGAAGAGCGTGGGTGAGAGGACGGATCCCTGAGGAGTGCCCCGCTGTCCGAGCTCCACTTCTTCCGACACGAGGTCTCCTACGCGGAGGACGGCTCTGCGCCGAGTGAGAAAAGAGCGGATAAAGTAGTAAAATCGATGACCTAGGCCGAGGGCTGCGATCGCTTTCAAGATTGACGAGTGCGTTATGGTATCGAAGGCCTTTTCTAAATCGAGACCGAGTATTGCACGAGTGTCCCGAGTGCTTCCGCCATCTAGAATTTGATGCTTTAGGAGTAACATGGCGTCTTGAGTGGATAACCCTGGTCGGAAGCCAATCATGTGGTGCGGGATGCAGTCGTTATCTTCAAGGTATCGACCAACCAGGTTGAGGACGACGTGCTCAGCCACTTTGCCCACGCACGACGTGAGAGATATGGGGCGTAGGTTATCTAGGCTCGGCGCCTTTCCCGGTTTGGGTATGAGAACCGTGTGAGCTAGTTTCCAAGCATCGGGTACGTACGACTCATTGAGAAATTCAAGAAACTTGCCACATCATTTACACTAACACTAACTTGTATGGCTGCATGACAGGACACAAAAAAGGCAGGGGAGGAATGCTTTCCGCGTTAGTGCGTCCTCGAGAAATAAATTGTTTGAAAAAAAACAGCAAATCAATGGCAAGGCAGAGTCCATTGGATGCAGCAGAGGACGTAGCCAGAACTATTGCCTGTGAAGGTTTGTGTGTGAGGGGAAAGAGAGGGAAGGGGGCAATAGATCAACCAACCTTTGTGTACGCAAAATTTTCAAGAGGTTTGCAGCCCCGCCTCCCCTTCTTACTAGGCCATAGGGTTCAGCTATGGACGGATACAGGAAGCAAAGCTTGCCGACTACAGCGAATCTTGTTGGAACTTCGTAAGAAGCCGAAATGCGCACGCTCAAGCTGGCAGTAGGACGTTGGCAAGTTACGCAACCTGGGGCTGTGAACAGCCCTGAGATCCTCAGCCGCAATTTCTATTCCAGATGCCTCCGTTGACGTCAAAGGAACATTAGTCCGCATTAGGAGCAGAGTTCGCTGATGCGCACGCGATTGCAGAATGAGCGTTGGCACTTCGCGCTCGCACCGTTTCCGACGCAATGTTTTTTGCGTGGCTGACAGCGACGCTGAAGCGCATACCCGGAAGCGGCAATATATCTGTGTAATTCTGACGTTTGTCGCCCGAGAGTAAACAGCCTTGCTTTCACGTATTCTTTTTGCCTTAACCCCAAACCCGTGCTTATATATATATATATATATATATATATATATATATATATATATATGGTGTCACCATAACTTGATCCAAGAATTTGAAAATGAAGAAAGACACTTCAGTGCTGAATCGAACCAAACGCGTACTACTTGCACTGGCCTGTAGGGGTACTTAGGCTATTCTTTATTTCTACCTTTAAAATTATTTATTTCTAATTACCTAACATTTTATTTATGGGCTGGAAACCCAAATTATGAACACTAAGATGTGGAGCGCTTTCAGAAACCACCGACTAAATTGTTTCCTGTACGATACGTCTCACACTATTATTTTTTACAATTTGTAAAAAAAGCTCGCAAAATGTGAAAAGAAGCCGTGTGACGGACGGCGAGCTCCGTGCAATATATTATGCTGCTATAAGGTTTCTTTACAACGCTGAAAAAATAACAGCGCGAGACGTATCGTACAGAAAAGAATTTAATCAGTGGTTTCTGAAAGTACTCCACATCTCAGTGTTCATATTTTGGGTTTCCAGCCCATAAATAAGAAAACAGGTAATTAAAAATAATAATTACCAAGTATGAGGAGAAATAACAAATAGCCTGAGTACCTACAGGCTAGTGCGAGTAGTATGCGTTAGGTTCAATTCGCCTCCTAAGTGCCTTTCACTTTCAAATTCTTGGCTCATATGGGACACCCGGTATATATATATATATATATATATATATATATATATATATATATATATATATATATATAATATACACGAAGGCATTAAGCAACCATGGAGGACACTGCGCTAACAAATAGTAAGATATTCTTGTCGTGACCCAATGAGGTGTACTCATTTCAAAACATCTGTGCTCTTACATCATTGCCGGCGTTACATTAAATCATAGATTGCACTTGAAACATTAGTGTAGTCGTTGTTATTGGTATGCGCACGATCCGCACACTACTGCACTCTAAAAGAACGTCAGTCCACCGATTCTCAAAAATAGTCGAATATGCTGCATCGTTTCAAGTTTTTGCTAGGTGAGAAGGGCTTGCGATCATCGAGACGAGTGGACAGGGTGTTTAAAGGAAAGTGCGAATAACTTTGACTTGCCAGAAGTACTTTATCACTTTTCTCGAATAAGCGATTGACTGTAGACGTTTTACCAAGGTGAAAATAATTCCATCACCGAAGGCCTAACCACGTATCGCGGTTCGAATAGAATGATTGCACAAGCGCAAGGAGTTCATGTGGCATATTAGTATTGATTACAGGGAGAATTGTTCTGAGAACCACCTCTGCTGCGCTACCCTAATGCATTCTCCGCACGGAGTGCTGTTGAGCTGTAGCTGGTAGATCAGGCAAACAGTAAGGCCCAAGCATACATCGAACATATCCACCCCCCCCCTCCCCATACACACACATGCTCACGGTTTTTTGGAAGCTCCATGTGTCAGATCCTTCGCCATAAGCCCTTTCCAGCTTGCATCATCTTCTGAGCGACGGTGCGATGTCGTCCCATCGGCGTGGAGTGGGGGCATTTTGACGAGCAGCGTTGTCAAGCCTATCGCTGAAGCTAAGCAGCGAGTTGGGTTACACCATCGGCTTTGCGAAAGTTCTTGCGCTTGAGCGTTTCATAAATGCTACGGACTGGTGCACTTCAAATGACATTGACAAATTCACTTTTGCGCGTAATATCACCTTAAAGTTTTTCGCGCTGGGATTGAAGGACAGACTGATGGTACGAATATAACGCATTCCGATAATCAGTCGGCTCCATTAAGAAATTGGGTTTGCGTAGAAAATTTTTCCATGATTTTTAAAAGAAAAAACAATAAATTTAATGCTTGCGTCAGGCGTCATAGCAGGCTCGGAGGATGATACCGAAGGGTTGGTACAGGACGCCTAAAAGGCCTACTTGCCCACAAACACCCATGCACGCTAGCAAAGTATGTCGATGTACAAAAGGAACATATGCCATTTACTGGCTTATGACTGTAATTACAAGCTCTCTGAGGATGAGTTTGTCGTGGTAAATGCAAGCAGAATAAATGTTCATACAATTTCAGATATTACAATTTTTATTTTTATATTAGTACGATCTCCGAACACATTGCCGTAGACGGGATGCTATATATGAAAAAAAGAGTGATTGATGCTTACGAAGTTAACACACCAAGAGCAAACACTATGACATGCTATGACGATCGCATTCGACGTTACGTAATTATCAGCCTGGGAAATGGAGTGCTAAAATAGGAGGAAAACGCTGCCTACTGCTTAGTTTTTTCAATGGCGTTAATTTATCGAAAGGTTGGATCCAAAAGATGCTTAGCAGGTAAGCTAAAAATATCTGTAAATGTAATAACAATGAACATTTTTTTTTCCGAAGGTGTAGTTTTGGATATAACTCATCTCACCCTACTTCAGGATTCAGATAATGCAAGTTGTTGTTATGGACGGAGTGCCGCCGTTCTTGAAGTTTATAAAAGCGAGGCATTTAGGAGCCAACTTTGTTGGCTTTGCGCGTATCTATCTATCTATCTATCTATCTATCTATCTATCTATCTATCTATCTATCTATCTATCTATCTATCTATCTATCTATCTATCTATCTATCTATCTATCTATCTATCTATCTATCTATCTATCTATCTATCTATCTATCTGTCTGTCTGTCTGTCTGTCTGTCTGTCTGTCTGTCTGTCTGTCTGTCTGTCTGTCTGTCTGTCTGTCTGTCTGTCTGTCTGTCTGTCTGTCTGTCTGTCTGTCTGTCTGTCTGTCTGTCTGTCTGTCTGTCTGTCTGTCTGTCTGTCTGTCTGTCTGTCTGTCTGTTTGTCTGTCTGTCTGTCTGTCTGTCTGTCTGTCTGTTCTTATGTAGTTATGTATGTATGCAAAAGTACATTTACACGCATGACATCTGCACCGTGACTGACAAGTACGCCTCTCCTTGCTGAATGCTTCGCACTACACCCATTCCCCTAGTGCGTTGTATAGCTAGTGTGTTTTCAGTGTTGAGAACTTCCATAGTAGTGGTTGTCACAAAGCCAGTTGCTTCGATACACAAATATTCCATATCTTTTTGCAACCTGAATAAAAAGCAAAGAATTAAAGATGGTCGATTGGGATAGCTTTAGAAAAATCAGAGAGAAGGAAGCATGCGATGTCATCGAAGACTTAGATGAATGGCTAGGGAACCTTAAGCAAAATATTCAAATCGCAACTAAGACCATACCAAAAACAAAAAGACTAGAAAGCACAGACAGTAAGCTCCTACATATGTGGGAGGCAAAAAAGAGCCTAGAAAAACAGTAAAAAACACAAAAACTCGACAAAGCCTTAGAAAAAGGATAGCCACCCTCAGTAAACATATTGAGAAGTACGTGGAGCAACTATGCAGACAACAATGGGAGGAAAAGTGTGATCCGATGAAAAAACAAATAAGTCTCTCTAAAACATGGAACCTGTTAAGATGTCTGTTAGACTCGGAAGCGAGCAAGACAGCACAACAACAAAACTTTATTAGACTTGTCCGTAAATACAAAGGAACGGAGGAAGAACTGATTGAAGAAATCAGACAGAGATACATTGGGGATACAACCAAAGAGCAATTAAGCTCGTACAAAGGTAAAGAAAATGATTCCCTAGACCGACCCATATTAGAGGCCGAGGTACGATCGGAACTAATGAAACTGAGCACAACATCAGCCCCGGGCCCCGATGGGATCACGAATAAAACGCTCAGAAACTTAGACGACAAATCTATCACAGCCCTCACCGAATATATGAACAAGTGTTGGGAAAAGGGTAGATACCCAAGCAATGGAAAAAGGCAACAATCATAATGATTTCCAAGCCAGGCAAGAAACTAGATCTTCATAATCTTAGGCCTATTTCCCTGACATCCTGCATAGGAAAGTTATTAGAGCACGTCATCCTAACTCGCCTGTCAAATTATATGGAAGACAATGAGCTCTTTCCTCATACGATGGTAGGCTTCAGAGCGAAACTGTCTACACAGGACATTATGCTTAAGATTAAACACCAAGTAATTGATTCGGGTCTCAATACACACGACACAAAGGTAATAGTTGGCCTAGATCTTAAACAGGCATTCGATAATACATCACATAAAGCTATACTTGCCAATCTGCAAGCGTTAGGGGTAGGAAAAAGAGTATACGAATATATAAAAGACTTTTTAACTGACCGGACTGCAAGAATAATACTAGGCGAAGCAGAATCCCAAGAGTTTAGTCTGGGCAGCAGAGTTACGCCGCAAGGCTCAGTCCTATCCCCCTTTCTTTTTAACGTGGCTAGGATAGGTCTCCCTACCAGACTGAAGGAAATTCCAGGACTCCACCTTAGCCTCTATGCAGATGACATTACCTTATGGGTAGCAGAGGGCAGTGAACAATACACAGAGGAAACTTTACAAACAGCAGTGAATGTTGTAGAAGAATATGCCACCCATACAGGATTACAATGTTCACCGGAAAAATCGGAACTTCTCTTCTATAACCCGACATGTAGGGGCCAGAAAAGCATCCAGGAAAAACCTAACATTAAAGTGTTTGTTGGAAAAACGCAAATACCTACGGTCGAAAGCATAAGAATTCTGGGACTCCGAATCAGCTCAAACGGGCACAACGGAGAGGTGATTAGAATACTTGAAACCAGTGCGCAGCAAATTATGCGTCTACTTAAACGAATTGCAAACCGGCGCTATGGTATGAAGGAGAATAATATGATAAGACTGGTACAAGCTTTTGTCATCAGTCATATTGTATATGTGATTCCGTACCTCAGACTGCAAGTGGCCGAGAGAGAAAAGATTGACAGAATCATTAGACGAGTTTTCAAACAGGCGATCGGACTTCCAATTACTACCTCTAATAATAAATTACTTCAATTAGGGCTTCACAACACATCAGAAGAGCTTGTAGAAGCTCAAAGAATCGCACATTATGAAAGACTAACGCAGAGTAAAACAGGTAGAGTCATACTAGAGGAACTGGGTATAAACTACTCAAATCAATTTGGCGCCAAAAAGGATATCCCGTATGAAATCAGAAAATGTTTAGTAATCTTACCGATTCCAAAAAAACATGCACCCCGAACAACACAAAGCAAGGAGAGCTGAAAGAGCGAAAAATATACATAACAACGTAAAAGATTTACCGGAAACAACATACGCAGACGCGGCCAAATACAAAGGAACTGACAACACGACTATAGCAGTAGTGGACTACAAAGGAAATAATAAGGTCAGCGGCTCGGTGAGAACGAGCTTTGCAGAAGAGGTGGAGGAAGCAGCTATTGCAATGGCCATAGCATCCACCTCGACTTCACTCATTGTTAGCGACTCGCAGACGGCTGTGAGAAACTTTGCACGAGGGCAAATATCCCAAATAGCTTTAAGAATATTGGCTGGATGCAAAGACCAACGAACAATAGAAATAGTCCTGGCACCCGCTCACTCCTCCTTGCCCGGCCATGAGGCTGTACACCAGACAGCTCGAGGACTTACAGACCGAGCCTCTGGATTGCCCTGGTCGAACGGGGAGGACGATGAGAGATTTGAGCGGATGACCACTTATAGAGATATTACGCAGTATTACAAGCTAAGCAGGAAAATTTATCCTCCCGCACATTCGTCATTGAACAAAGGACAGGCGGTGGCGTGGCGCCTACTCCAGACTTACACGTTTCCTAGTCCGGTAACAATGAACCGCTGCGTGCCGGAACTTCATTCGGACAAGTGTAAATTTTGCAGTAACAGGGCGGACTTGAGCGACATTTTATGGACATGCCCACAGGCCCCCATGAGAGGCGAATTTCCAGACGGGATTGGATGGGATGCCGCGCTCCTCAGCTCTGACTCTCAATTACAAGCCCGCTTAATACGGCAGGCAGAAGACGCTGCCAGGGCCCATGGGATCATGGCCGTCGTCTAGGTTTGGTCCTCCCTTCTCCTCTCGCACCTGAAAGGGGAAGAGGACCTTTCTGCTAATTAAATAAAGTTTGTTCATCATCATCATCATCATTATGTGCAAATTGATCTCCTTTTCTTGAAACAAACACAACGATATGGTCCGTCATAGTGAGAGAAATGTAGCACCATCCGGTCTGATGGAGTGATGAGGTCATGTTAAGTCAGGCGAGTTGGCGTGATTTCATGTTCAAATGGAAGGCGTGTTGCACTCAACCTTGTTTCATGTGTTTGTGGCTGATCTAGGGGTTCACTGTAGGGCAAGCTTTGTTAAAGTCGCGTAATGTGACAAAATCACAGGGCCTGTTTAGTTACACAGCATCTTTAGTAATGTCATGCTTGAATGAGGTGAAAGTGCACTCGCTAAAAACAGATTCAGTGTTTAGAGCACCTGGTGGTGCTTCGCATTATGATAAATCTTCTAGCGCCGAGATAATCATGGGCAGAGTATAGAAGCGCATAGCTTGGAAAAGATGGCAGAAAATCTAGACTTCAAGGAGGTGCTGTGGAGCATGCTTTATTGTTCGAAAGTACAGTCACGCATTCGCCTATTTCTCGTTGATTCGAAATAACTCGTCAAACGCGTACTGACCCATTAAAACAGCTTCATCTCTCACTGTCCCAAGCACTTATGTGTTAAAGTATATGGTAAAGCAGTAGTGGACTACAAAGGAAATCATAAGGTCAGCGGCTCGGTGAGAACGAGCTTTGCAGAAGAGGTGGAGGAAGCAGCTATTGCAATGGCCATAGCATCCACCTCGATCCGTGTGAACCGTGCAGGTTCACACGGATTTTGCATTAATCTTCTTTCTTTCTTAACTATGTAAGGAGCACTTGTAGCGCTGACTTACCATGCTCGTGGAAGATTGAAATAAGTATTATAAGGTTCAAAATAACCGATTCTACACAAGGTGTGAGCGCAGTTCAGGCGCAGATGAACTGAAGGTCGAATGTGCTTCGCAGCACTGCATTTTTGCGTTTTTTTTACGGATGTTTCAGATACCACCACGCAATTTTTATTTTCATAAATCTGCTATGTTCTATTTTAATAGCCTTGTAGTATAGAAGTCGATGTTTCTTTCACGGCCGCTATTGAATATCAGTTACTTTGGCGAAATCGCTTCGAATTTAATCATAAAATGACATGAAGGCGGGAGGAAATAAGTGCATCACAGTTGATTGTAGCTTAGTCGATGCACCTATCCAGTAAACGAAATATACAAAAAGAATTTGTAGAAAACATGAAAGCAAAAATATATCGCATAAGGCAGGTTCCAACCCATATATTAAAGAAAGTTAAAGCTTTCTGGGATATCGTAGCTATTTCAAGGCTCTGAGAGGTCAAGTGCGCACGCGCTGTAAAACAGCTAGCTCGTTTTATTAGGGTACTGCTACGCCCATGCAAATAAAACGAGACCTTCCCAGTCATTAACCTTTCCTGGACCAATGATTGTGGTTTTTACTTTTTTGTCGGCCATAAAATTTGCCCCGTGAAGATGTAGTAAGTTTGCTCTATTGCTTTCCTTTTCCTTTTTCACTGCGTGCAGTGCTGGCGCATGCGCAAATAAGTCCCTCCTCTTCTCTTTTCCAGCCTGAATACTACGCGACCGAATACAGTCACTTACTTAACGCCCCGGTCACTTTGAGTAGACTCTGGTGCCGCCCAGCAGCCTAGCTCCGCATTGGAGGCACTTTTTCTCCGAGCGTTGTAAAAGAGAGGATCGTAAAACCGACGGACCGGCCCTAACGAGCTGTCCACTGTCACACCATAAAGCTGGCAACAAACACAGAATGGAAAGACGAAAACGGAATGGTCGGGAACGGCCCTTTCGGTGAAAACAAAGGACGAAGTGGTAAAAAGAGGTAGGCAGGGTGGACGGGTGCTGAAGTCCTTTACTTGACGTGCGGTTGTTAGGTTCCGATGGCTAGGACAGGGTTTTAGCACCAGAAGAATGTAAGTGGCCATGAATCAAGCAAAAAAGGAATGTACAGCACTTCCGAGACTCTCCATCAGTTGACCTGGTTCAACCTAGGTTGCTGTAGAGTGCGTGGTTATACCACTGGGTGAATGCAGGAAAAAGCGCAGCATGCAAGTATATATTTTGTGCTCTGAAAGAAAAACTGAATGAGATACTGAACTTCATAAATATCTGCCGCGTCAATGTACAGCCGAAGTGCGCAGATTGGAGTCGGGTAATTTCGTGTGCTTGTTATTTAGGGAAAAATTCCGTAACTATAAAGCTGGTTCTGGTGATGGTAATAATTAAAATTTTACGTGGGAAAATGGTGCACTTACATGGACATTCATAAAGAAAGCAGCTTCCTATTCATAACAAATTAGTTAGTAAGAAACATTTCATGATTTTGCGCAAAATTAGAAGAAATTTGTTCCTCGACTTTTCTTCATTCTCAAAATGTTAAATAGAAAGGGGGGAAAATAGTACTACTGTTTAAATCTGGCCACAAATACCTCAGAATAATACGTGGCTTCGGCAGTGTAAAGCGACAGATTACAATATGTACTACTTTACCGGTGAACCGGACGCGTCTTACAAGTATTTCCCAATGATCTACCCGCTGCTCCATTTTAACTATTTTCGTGAAGGCTTTGAGCTTACCGTTCGTTCCTTCTAGAAGTCTAACCCTAAATGTTTTGCAGCAAAACTTCAAACTAAGTTTTGTAGGGTGAATACATTTGCCATAGTTTCATTTCTTTTTTTCAAATAATTTCAAGCTAAGCAATCACACTTAAATTGATAGTTCATAACTTCTCGGTCCTCTTTTAAATAGACAAATGATCTGAGATAATTGAAAACATTTAAAATGCAATACGGAATGTTTTTTTGTTTTTCTTATTGGGGATCCTCATGTAGTATCTACAAGGTATTCATGTTTCTTCTAGCAAATTCTGGAGTTATTTGTATTTTTACAATATAGTGTTTTTTCCAGGTGACAGTGTGTTTGAAGTATTTTTCCTACGTTAAGAGGAACCATTACTCTCGTGATCACGAACATAATGTTCTATTAAAGCTTTGTGAGCGGCGATAACCTGTGCATGCACCTTGACATTGCTGTTCTTCACCGAACCATTTCTTGTGCCCTTGCTATGATAGCACTTAGAGACCAAACTTCGGAACGAGTCTTTGGCTGTGTCTTCTCTGGATGGGTGGGGGACGCTGCTATATAACGCGGGAGCTGCCCTGTCAGTTTCTCCTAAGCACCATCATTAAACACGCGCCTTTATCATGGTCGCTGTTAAAAGAAAATACTCTATGCCGTGAATCTGTTTACTTGGCGATGTAAAGATACCTGAAGTTTGTGTTGCACATTCTTCTGACTACGCTTCTGTTCTCTTGCCGCCCTACCAATTGTCATGTTTTGTACTGCGTCCACTACAATATAGAAATGTAGGTGCTATTTTAGCATCACATGCACAGACCACCAAAGTGCGACTGTTTTAGTGTCTTGGAAACATGGAACGGTGTTTGTCGTGGTTACATTCAGTGAGTGCGCACTTCATGTTATGAACTCTGACATAACGAGGCCAATTTTATTTTTCTGGCCAAATTGGTGACATATTCATCTGTTTTTTTTATCGCCTAGCTGAATTAGTACTTTGAATAAGCCTACATAATACGGACACATTGTGAATAAAAGCGCGTCAAGCAACATTCAATGCACGAGCGACGCTAGAAAGCACTTGAGTACTTATAAGAAAGCTGCATTTGTAGGTGTGAGTTTCCTGGGTAGACTAAATGACGAATGTAAAAAAGGTAAATGGTTCTGGTATTTGAAGCAGTAATTGAAGTACGCAGGCTAGCCCACAGAATCCATCAACCAGTGTAGGGAGACGATGTAGCGTCACACTAAATAAGTGTTTATGGGTGTGTATGTGTGTTTGAGAGAGAGATACAATGTCTCGTGTGCATAAAGGTCTTTGAGGACAACTTGATATTGGCGTATTTAGTTGGAAAGACGATGAAGGCATTGTCTGCCGCTAAAAAAGGGGCCCACAAAAGAAGGCGACATAGGTTGCAGTCAAAAGGTACAAGACCAGTTTTGTCTTCGTTCTATTCTTCTGTGTGCGTCTTCTTAGCAGAAAACTGTGCCTTCATCATAATGATATTGTTAGTGATCGAGGTCTGCGCACAACGCCCCGTCTGTTAACAACACCTATTCGCCTACATTTATGTCTTGGTTTGAGTTCACGAAAACATCTGAACAAATATCGTAAGTTGCCACTTCATACTGGGCATTTATAGTGATACACAAATATTCTACACTTACAAAATGTTTATCCTTCAGAGCAAAAGATTTTTTTTAATTTTTAGCGCCTATTCCTATTCGTCAAATACTCTGCTCAGGTTCTCTTTTGCATACAATTGCGCTGACAGAAATAATGAGCTGACATTCACAGCAGACCACCGAGGCGTTTCGTTAGCTCAACGCATGTTTTCCTTCGACAATTCCTGACATTGGTTGTTTTATTTTATTCCTGTAGTATAGCATAAGTTTCAAATCTGGAAACATCAGAAGAAAATAAAGGTTTTTTACAATTCCTTGTGCGGTCGTTGCACTTCAGCTTCCTACGACGATTGCTACAGCCACGTTTGTAGTTTAATCTATCCTATTAGGTGAAGTTAAATACAAAAATACAATAGAATACCACTATAGAAAAGATAAACATAGGATGCCTTTATTATTGTGAAAAAAAAAGCGAAATTCTAGTTAGATCTTTTCAGCCGAGAAGAACGCTAATTTTCAGAAACCTTATTCTATCTTCTATTATAAAAGTAAAATGCACACGAAATGGGAATGTTGGAGACGTTGTGAACGTGTTTTATTGGTTTCGATTGCGTGCAAATAATTAGGTAAAATATATATTTCATATTTATTTTGCAGAACGTGTAAATTCTGATTAATTGTTGTGCCACACAGATGTTACTAGGAGTGCCATCACTCAAGTTACAGCGATAATCAAAGACATTCAACACACGGCGGTAACTGTTACACCTAACCTACTTTTAACACTTCGCCATCTCTTTTTCTCATTGACTAATTAAAGGCAGCACTATCTCTTTTCACGGGTTTATAGAATGCCCTATATACTATAAGAATTCAGAGTACACGAGTGCCCATATTAGTTGGGCAAGATTGCTGCCCTGCAGAGAGGATTACCGGTCCGAAATTTTGCGAGAGTTTTATTTTGTGAGAGTCTTATTTTTTCTCTAGTGCTGGATATTCTTATGAAACAGAAAGCAAGTTATCTCAAGATTATAGCAGCAAAGCGATTTATTTCAGATTCACGCCAAAAAATGGTTGAAAGACACGACGTGTCGAAGCAAGGTATGAAATTTTCATTGAACGTAGAAGTTCTTTTGTTCATCACAGTGATACAAAACAAGGCTCAGAAAAACTATTGAACAGTCTTTACTTCGGCAATAAAAAAAATGAAGTGAGAGACAAAGTGGAACAAAAAATTTAAAGAATAATAAATGCACATTTGTCGAGTGACTACTACAGTACCTTTAACACAAATAATTAGAAGAGAGAAAAGACAGATCTTAATATAAAGTGAAAAGTTGAAAGAAAACTCAATAATTGCGTTGAGAAAGAGAATAATAATAAAAGACGACAAGGAGCCTAACTAGGGCTGAGCCCGGTATGCTAACCTGCACTGGTGAAGAGGGAGAGGTAAGGAGAGTTAAAGTGGCGCAGAGAAAAGTCACTGCTTTAGTCGACGTAACAGCTCAGAAACGGCATGTCAGTCCGCTATCTTTGAGAAAACTCCACAGTTTTCGTTGGGTTTCAGAACTGTGATGAGCAGTCTCATGGCTCGAATATTTTTGGCACAGCGGAAGCGATTCCACTAAGTTATTTTAAACAATACGAAGGTGGAGCCTATCACTTGAGTAAGTCGTTCATTAACACAAAGGCTACTTGACAGTTTCAATGATGGCATAGTCGTCAGACTTAGCGTTGTAGGCTGCTTCAATTTTAAAGAGTAGGTGTTCGTGAATGCTATACACATACTCGAATGGCACAACACGGTATCTTCCTGCCGGAAATCATAACACGTAACCGCAGTCATAGAAATGGGTCGAGATAATACAATCGATGTTGCGTGAATGGTATGTTTCGACTTGTTCATTGTCATTGTGCGCAGGTGCTGCTTAATAGGCTGTGTTTCTCTCTTCCTTCTCTCATCTCTATCTTTCATCTCCCTATCCTCCTATCATTCACAGGGTAGCAAACCAGCTTCCTATAGACTGGTTAACCTCACTGGCATTCTTTTCCTCCTATTTTCTTTCCTTCTATTCAGTGTCATCCATCGCACAAGCTTAATTAAGTATTGAGCCGCACCAGAGAGAGAATAAAATGAGGGAAAGGCAGGGAGGTTAACCAGAAAATGGAGCATCCGGTTTGCTACCCTGCACTAGGGGAAGGGGGATTGGGGAAGAAAGATGGGAAAGAAGGCGAAGAGGGAATTAGACGCACGCAAAAAAAAGGGAGGGGGGAGCTTGGGTGCTACAGTCTATACAATAGGCCGCTGCCACGCAAAAAGTTCAGTAAGGCCTTCACTGATTTTCTGTGAGCACACATATCATGTCGTCTTTCCAGCACTGATTGTTCAGACAAAGGTCTGTCGTCAAGGCGAGCTAACGCAGCAGCTAGTTGCCGTCTTTGCACGCTGTAACGAGGGCAGTGACAGAGAACATGCTCTATAGTTTCATCGCTGCCGCAATGACGGCAAGCAGCACTGTCTTCCATGCCGATTCGGAAGGCGAAAGCTTTGGTGAAGGACAGTCTTGTCATATCGCACACGCATTCCTACGGGATATACAACTTCATCGAGGATTTCAACTCCCCCATGGAGTAGGACCTATGCACATGTTGAACTCACGGTTCCAGGCATAGGGTCAAAAGCCCGGCTCTCGTCTCCAGCGCTAAAGCAGCTTTCTCTTCTCTTGTTATATGAGAAGTACAGTGAGCATACTCATCTATAAGCCGTACCAATCCTTGG